>NW_023614789.1:507500-772500 GCF_013339695.2 Rhipicephalus sanguineus
GAAAACGGCAATCGTGCCTTGCCTCTCCACGGCTGGGATGGGACACGCGCTGTCCTTTGAATGCCGCGTGTATACCTCCTTTTCAGACATTACACTGGCCAGGACTGCTCACATGTTGAACCACGATAAAAGTATCGTGAACGCGCAGTCCCTGAGAATTTACAGGTGCGTATACGTGTCTTTTCGTTTTGTGAACTTCAATCGCAGATGCGGGTCTGTGACGATAAAAAGAACAAAAAACAATAACTTCTCGGATTTCGCTGATCGCCATTTGCGTCACTTCTAAATGAATAATATCTAACGCATAACATCTCGACCAATGTTGTATTTTAGCGCGCAGCGGGTAGTTAATGAGAGGCGCGCAAAAATAGACTTCTTCTTCCTCCTTTTAATTTTTATTTTTTAAGGCCAAGTTTTGAGTTTCAGCACTTGGATGACTCCGAGTGCATATATAAACGCACGTGAAATATAATTATATTATTGCAAACAAGGATCAGTCTCAATTCAATTTTAAGAACTTTAGAGAGTAAGGTATATTTTATTTTTGCCATGTTCGTGCTTGGAAACAGAATTATTTTGTGAAGATGTCTAGCATTGGCAAATTTGAAGAACAGTAACGGAAGCAGGAAGATCTTTCGTCACCGTTTATGAGTCTGTTGGAATATGAAGCGAACGGGTGTGGTGTGCTTGAGAACGTGCTGGCTGGTGTTCCGTCTCGTTGAACAGCACGAAACGAGGCAAAGAAAGGGGGAACGCATGTTTGCTGGGTCAACGGTGCACTTCAAACGCATACGCCCTTACCAAACCCTCGCTGCTGTGAGTTCAATTCTTACGGTATTAAAAAAAAACTGAAGTTCTAGACTTTTAGGTACTCTGGCTTTTATTAAATTATTTTAGTTAAAAGGACACTAAAGTTAAACCTTAAAAAGTTTAGACGGATAAATTATTTTTTTCAGAACTCTATTCTTATTGATTTCGCCATTATAGGTTCATTATCAGAAGGTCAAAGGTCAAAGTATCATTTTCGAATTTCGCGCCAAAATTTGAGTACATGAGCGTCAGTGTAAAGTTATGAATTTCAAAGTCTTTGGGCGTATTTTGGGCACATTGGTTCGGGGAAATTTTCTCGAACTTGCTATGTTAAGACTTTGGGTCGTCACAGCACAATGTAAACAATTTTTTTTACCGATAAGCAATTACGTAGGTTCTAGCTAGTAGACACCATCAAAATATATGACGTCACGGCGAGTTCAAGGTGGCGTTACCACCTGTATTCATTTTGTGCGTTTCTGGATTACGCAAGCGTCTTCTTGCAGTGTGACTGGTGCTTTCGGCATTGTGAAATTGTAATTACTATACGAGAAAAATCGTTTTTCTGTTTAATGTTCCTTTAAGAAATTCCATTAAAATAGACTGACTTAGCAGTGACCAAGCAGTAACTTTGTCTTTCCTTTAAGTGGGACATAGCTAATCAAAACTGATTCAGTGGATGGCTCGCAGGAAAGTTTTCCCGTTGTACTCAATACAGGTGCTTCTAAAATTAAGTTCGCCGGCGTAGACACCTATATGGCATAACTTCCTTCGCGAAGCGTATCGATGTCTTGGCGTCGTGACTTTGCAGCAAGCTTCAACTGTGTTCTGTTGCAGGGCGGCTTTCCTGATGGTGTCCGTGGTGTCGGTGGCCACCATTGTGGCGGGCCTTATATTCGGCTTCATCCTGGGCGTCGCCAACTATCGCTCCTACGTGAGGCCTACGCAGCGAAACACGCTTGTAACATGGGAGGCATCGTGCTCATCTCGTGAGTGAAGGCAGACATGGCGCCTGTAAACGCCCGTGGGCGACTTTATCGGGGCCTTAAGGCTCATTCACAGCTGCCACTTGCACCGGTGCTCGACCATTAGCGACTGGCGACGACAAACGACTTACGCGGCCGACGTTCACACCTGCGTGCGACTTATACCCGGTCGACACAATAATTAACCTCTGCTCGCATTGCTATTGCCCTGCAAAGTAAGCTGACGTCCCTTCCTGAGCATCTGATTGGTCAGAGGTTTGAGATGAATCGAGCAGTCGCAGGTGTGAACGATCTCTAGGCGGCCATTTCGAAATTGGGGGAGGGATGACTGGCCGACTAAACTGCAGCATCAGTTATTCAGTAGAGCTAAAGAAAGAAAATTCACGCGTCTGCGAATGTCCGAAGTGTCGATATTAACAAAGGTTCTTTCCTTTCGTTTAGATCGAAACATCGGACTATTTTATGCTGATTTCCTCAACTATGCAGCTTTGTGTAAACAGTCGGAGCTACTGCGATATTATTCTAGAGATCCGTAACTCTGGTGCACTTCCACTTTACTAACATTAAAGACGTAAGTGCAACCGATTCAGAACATTGTTACGTGTGTTAACTGAAACTTGCTTCTTTTTCCTTTATTTTTCAGTACATACCATTATAAACATAAAAGCACGCATATGAGCTACGCCATGTGAGATTATAGCGAATTAAATGGAATCTAACTCAATAACGCACAAGCGAATGAAATACAGCGCAGATCCACGAGAAGCCAGCATGTCGCCTCAAGCATTTTCGCCTCCGTCGAAAATGCGGCCACCGCGGCGAATGCAGGAGCTATATTTTCTTTTTTCTCAGTCAATGTATTGACCTTCCACCGCCCCCCTCCGAAAGCTTTGCGCACGTAACGTTGTTTTGCACGGCCCCAGGATCGGAGGCGTAGCAGGCGTTCTGCACATCACCTGGTTTTGCACTGCCTCCGTGATCGGCTCACCTTTGACAAGGCGAAGATATCATGTGACGTCCCTTTATGCGGTGGTGACCTCATGATAGCGTAACAAATTTTGGCGATCTGTGTCGCCGTGGTGATGTAATATGATGTCATCATCGCGTGATGATTTTTTGCATCGTTCGTGTTGACGCCGACGCCGCCGATGGTCAATTTTCGCGTTTGATAAGGCATCTTAGGCTTTCACCTTTATAAGCATTGCATGTTTGTGCAACGAGAGTCTAGTGAACAAGAGATCCCTTTTGACATGCGTGCAGCAATGCGGGTCTCATGTGGGCCACGTGTGCCTTCATCCCGGTGCTGCTGACGTTCTGCTTTCCTCTGGCGGCTATGCTCGAGGCTTACGTCTGCGAGCCATACGACGAACAAGACGGAACCAGTCTGGACGGGGTCAGTCTTGCCTTTGCGCTCAACAACAGCGCAGAACAACGCAGACTTGAAAGAAAAAAAAGGCGCGTTGTCGCCACTGCGCATGCATCATACGCTAACGTCGTTATATTTCAAAAATAGCGTGCGTACCCAATCAAAGCAAACCCTACGATCCCGAACGCTGTAGTTCTCATTGCTTCGTCTGTTGTTATCTTTAGCCTGTGTTTCGTGCTGTTGTTAACCTTTAAACGTGTATGACCTGCTTGCCCGTATGATTACCCTCCTAAGCTATTTTGCCTTTGATGTCACAACAGCTGGTTCGGAGAAAGCGCTTTCTTTTATACGCTACACGCTTCATTCTTTTTTTTCTTTCCTGTCTGTACATGTTAACATGGTGTATCCGGATCTGGCTTCGCTTTTGGATTACCTTGTCTTTTAAGCGCGTGTTGGGCGAATTGGTACGGATGCATTTAAAAGGTATTCTACAGCGCATGCAAGATCAGGGAAAAAAACGGGACAAAACAGGCAGAGGCAAAGAGCGCTCACTTCCAAGTGGATTTATTGCGGTGAAAAAATGCATATGTGGCGTTCTTTCTTTTTTTTTCTGAAAGTGCCAAGTGCACCTTAACTGAGTAAAACGCAGTTTTTTGCTACTGACGATACGGTCGGGCCTGCTACAACAATTGTTTTGCCAGTGTGTTCCTATCACCAAAATACCTCAAACCTATATTGCGGCTAAAATATATATAGCCCACTGTCGTCGGTACTCAGCAGTAAAATTTAGATTTGTCTCTTAAAGAATGGAACACTTAATTTGGGCTTGAATTGGCTACGCAAAATAAGTCTAAATGGCAGCGAATGAACGATATAGCAATATTCTGCGACAATATCAACACCATCCTTGTGCTTCCGTCGGTACCGCCTTTTGTTGCAGGGGGCTACTGGCGATGACTAGTCTTGTAGGGCGAGTGGTCCTTCCAGGCAAAAGCAGTTTTTGAAGGCCTTCAAAAACTGCTTCAGCTGTTCTTCTTAGCTTTCTTAGCTGGTTCTATGCCGCGCCGTTTCGGATCACTACTTCTTCTTAAAGGAATGGATCGGTCCCAATATCTTCATTTCAGCTGTCTTCTATTTCAAATATACCGTCTTTGAGCGAAAGAAGAACATGATACTGTAGCGCAAAGCTCTAAAATAAACACTAAGAGGAACAAAAAAGTAGGAGAGTCAGCCTCTTACTCTTCGTATTCGAGTTTTGCACTGCAACGTAATATCCTTCAGTAGGCACCAACTCGCCCAAGAAAATGTAATTGTGGAACGAAAGCACGATAGCAAAGCAACTAGGACGCAAATGAAACGGATTGGATGCGGCCATGTTGGTTGTTTTGGTCACGATTGTGGACGCAGCGCTGGTTTAATGGATCTGCCTCAGTTTGATTCAGACAACAGTTTCAGGATTTGGCTCATTCTTTATTCGAAACTGCGTTTTTGAGTTCACGTTACAATTAAGAATTGCCACAGTTTGATTACAAACGTTTTGAAAGTGAAAGGTGCTTAGGCGTGCTTTACGTTTCCGGGAAATTCAACCCAATTTCGGTTTCTGGATTTGGAAAAAGAAACGTGTCTCATGCTCGTCCTGTTATTCGTTTTTTCCCTAATATTTACTCGCTGTAAAATAACTTCTAAATGACCTTGTGTATGCTGGATAATTGTTTATCTTTAAGCAAAATCTTTACGCCTCAGGTACCTTTGACGAAGGCTCCTCTGGTATTCCGAAAATTCGCTAGATAGCTTCTTTCAAAACATCCCGGGCTTTGCAGCACGCAACGTCGCTCGACGACACCATTGCGCGGTACAGTAGTGGTGACACGGCATTTGAGGCGACTTTCACAGCCGTCGCTGCTGTGATTTAACAGAAACTTTTTGTTTTATTTTCAGGCCGCACAATACTTATTTAATATTCCAAAGGGGAAACTCTTCCAGTACTTCACTCCGAGCAACATACTTGGGTAAGTAAGCGAACAAAGAGACCAAGTATGTATTTCAGCTTTAATTGTGACACGTGTGTTATGTATGCCCCTAATTTCACACTCTTCATTTTATTCCTTATATACTGTAGGGTATATGGCTAGTTGGAACGTGTGAGAAAATCTGTCATATACAGAACCTCGGAGGTTCACAAGTTTATTTGTGTAAAAAAAGCATCACTACTCCAACTTACTTGAGCGGTACTGGAGAGGAATTATCCCTGCCTCTGGATTTATACCGGTTGTAGCTGAAATACTGAAAATCATTTCGTAGAACGATTTTCAATGCATTTTGAACCTCTATACTCGCTTCCGACCAACATTCATGTTACTTTTGAAGTGCCTGAAATTCTACAACAATCTTGCACATGTTCAGTCTGCTTGCTGTATTATCGATACGGCTGAGTTTCGCATGATCAATATAAAATAAGCGCTCACCTAATGTTCAAAAAACAAAGGTTATATTTGGCTCATTTTTACGTACCACTTGTGCCTGTGATTCGTTGCCGTAAATGCCACCATCATATCACTGCTTGCAATGCAGCATACCGGAGCCTCATGCTGCATTGTTAAACATAAAATGTAATTTTGTGATGCATTTTTCTTATGTTGTGCAATGTTCTACGATTCTGAAAGGCCCAGGTTCGGCGCCGTGCAATGTCTACAGAGAGGCGCTCACCCGTTTCAACGCTAACGGCCTTACTTGCAGACATGCCGATATACGCTGTACACGTATCACTGAAGTGGGCTTCTCCACATATACTCTCTTAATCTGAAGAAGCCAGCTTTCAGAGAAAGGGTGGGCTCACGTATTTTGTCGATAAATGTTACAACGGTGTTTCGATAAACATAAAAATAGTCTCCTGCGGCACCGATACCAGTCTTTATGAACATTTTCTTTCAGTTATAACATACATTACACTTTACTTTCTTCACATTTATATCCCAAATAACACCCCCTATACTTTCCTTGGCATTATTGTCTGTTAGTTCTGATTAATATTGTGTCTAACAAAGAAAAACGAGCCCTTAAAAGTCACCTTCTTTCCTTCATTCATAGCGAGGGTCTCGTTCTGGCAGACTTGGTGCCTTCAGGTAGTATGCGAGGGATAATTGATCAGCTGCCGGCTCGTGAAAGGATCGCATATTACGTGACGCCGACAGGCAGAGAAAATTCACAGCATATCCACGGGTGAATGATGAAGAGCTTGGGCGAAGCTCCTGAAGCAATCATGGTTACACCGTGAAATCTTCAGTGGTTTCGCCCAGCAGTAATCAAAGCGATAGCCCAGTACATCATCAAAGACGTGACAAACACTGTATAATTTATACAAGAAATTTTATTAATCGTAAGTGGTAGCTAGACGTGGCTTCCGTTCCCCCTTCATTCTAAAAAGACAGGGCGTGCAAACACGGACACAAGAAAGAAGTCAGGACACCACAAACGCCGACTAACAACTGAAGAGACGCACAACGGCTGAAAAAAAAGAAGGCACGAAAACTTATCTGCGCATGCCCTTGCAACAGGCGCGAACCTATCTATCCGGCACGCGTGGCGGTCTACGTGGAAGATAACTGTTAAGGCATTTGATTTCATCTTTATGCAAGTTAATCGACGGTTCGCTCCCGCATGCGCTACCACTATTCTCGATAAGCCATGCTTCAATCATCAGGCGCGTATCTTCATTTTTATGCCGGTATGGCACTGCGCATTCATCAAATTTTGGCGTGCACTTACAATCTCAACAATCCCCCTTCGTTATAACGGCTTTATGGTCGGTGAATTGATGGATCGGTGATGGGTCGTAGTGGGATGTTTGCAAAGACGAAGTAGTGGGCAGTTTGCAAAGGTGGCTTCCGTTCCCCTTTCATTATAACGGCTTTATGGTCGGTGAAGTAATGGATCGGTGATGGATCGTAGTGGGATGTTTGCAAATACGAAGTAGTGGGCAGTTTGCAAAAGTGGTTACGCCGGACAACGGAGACGTGACAAGGTTAGACTAACAGGAGCTTGGCCCCTAAAAGAGTGTTCCACACTCGCCGCCATGGCTGCGATCGGCGCTGACTAACACTCCTAGGTTTAATGCACACATATACCCCATAAAGTGGACTAGAGGCCGCCGTAGCTCAGTAGTAGAGCATGGGACGCGTTATTCTAAGGTCGCAGGTTCGGTCCCTGCAGGCGGCTGGTTATCTTTTCGTCCGCTTTACTTTCTTCACACTTATATCCCAATTACGAATAACACCCCCTATACTTTCCTTGGCATTATTGTCTGTTCTCATTAATATTGTGTCTAACAAAGAAAAACGAGCCCTTAAAAGTCACCTTCTTTCCTTCATACAGAAGTCGTGACTACTTCTCGAAGGTTTTTAATATAGGTTAGGCTTGATATATACGTTTTCCGCGAGGGCTCATAGATAAAAAATCGGCAGATCCCACGTGCCGTGGGAATCGATGTTATGCGAAGCAAGCGCGTGATGATGACTGTGGCGTAATTTTTCAGATTGAACGAAACGTTACGCAATGACGCTAGAGAAACGTTGAAGTGATATACGCACACACTGATGTCGAAGAGTATATGTATTATAAAAGCAGTTGTTTACAGTTGCGTAACGATGCCAACATGGGTGTTACCAACACCAGACGCGGTAAGCTGATATGTAGCGCTTATATTCTTCGGGACAGCGCGAATCCCAACAGGACAAAGGAGGAACAGAGACGCACAGGACAGCCGTTACTTGGAACTAAGCTTCATTCAGGAAAGTTTCCCTAGATATACAAACAGAGTGGCACGCGCAGGTGCACTGCACGTACGTTACAGTCACAGTTGTTATGCGTATACTTGTCCGTTAAGGCAGAGAACGCACGCACGTTTCACGAACCCGTGTGTATGTGTAGAAGGAGTTCTTGACAGTTCTTCAACAAGGTCATCATCACCGTGATCAGTGAGCAACAGTAGCTGGACCGGACTTGTTAATCGGATCCGTTCGTGATCGTGGCTATGAAGAGTCTAAGTGTAGTGCGCGAGAGAGAGAGAGAGAAATAACTTTATTTATCCCATCTTAAGGGAAAGGGGCTGCGAGATGAAGGCGAGGGATCCTACTCGCGGTAGGCCTCCTCGACCACCTCAGCCCACCTCAGGATAGCCTCCTGAAGTGCGGGGTTGTAGCTGCGCATGGCAGCCTCCCACAGCTCCTGACTACTTAATTGTTCACGAAGGCTCTGGGGAGGGGAGTGACGTTTGCATTGCCACATAATGTGGTTAAGGTCCGCTCGCCTGACAGAACAAAACTTGCAGTGCGAATTAGGGTACATCCCGGGGTAAATTTTGTGAAGTGCGAGGTATCCACGCGGACCACGTGCACGAGTGGATGGCAGTTTAGCGTCTTCCAGGGGTGTTCTGTGTTCAGCTTCCTCACTTTCCTTGCGTCCGCCGCGGTGGTGTAGCGGTTACGGTGCTCGTCTGCTGACCCGAAGGTCGCGGGTGCGATCCCGCCCGCGGCGGTCGCATTTCGATCCAGGCAAGATGTTAGATGACCGTGTACTGTGCGATCTGGGTATACGTTAAAGAATACCCGATGGTCAAAATTCCCGGAGCCTTTTGCTACGGCGTCTGTCATAATCATATCGTGGTTTTGGGACATAAAACTCCAACAAATATTATTATTATTATCACTTTCCTTCCGTGTCAATGTGTGTTCGCGGTTGCTGTGTTGGTTGAGACTCTGTATCACCTGCGGCACATACCCGCATAATCTGAACTCTGGTATACGGGTATGTGCCACACGTGACTGAGAGAAAGGGTTTCATGACGTGCGCGACGGGTATTTTGCGTTATTCATGTCATGACCAGTGAATCGTATTCGTCATACACAGTTCCCCTGCTATGCCAATTTTGGTATATTACAAGTTATGGAGACGACCAGGAGAGCGCCCAAACGTAGGGGGCTAGATAGATAGATAGATAGATAGATAGATAGATAGATAGATAGATAGATAGATAGATAGATAGATAGATAGATAGATAGATAGATAGATAGATAGATAGATAGATAGATAGATAGATAGATAGATAGATAGATAGATAGATAGATAGATAGATAGATACGCTCGAAGTCGCAGAAGTTCGCTAAGAAATGCTTCGCATTTAATACTTTCCGACGCGCGGAATCGAACGGCCGACCTCTCGCTCCGAAACGCGCGGCGTTTTAGACGGCTAAGCCACGGAGAGTGCCGTATTTCAGCATGCTAACGGCGAGCTATTTATATCAACCATTTACTTCGGCGTGCTTTCTTACTCACCAGTGAGATGGCGCGATGTGCGGCATCGAGGCACTCTAGCTGGGCGTAGGGAGCCTTCATGTGCGCGCCTCCGTGCCAGGCACGGAGGCGCGCACATGAAGGCTCCCTAGCAGGGCGCTGGTCTTTCAAAGTCGTCGCCCCGCTCCTGCGAACGCCGATGCTCTTTGCCCTACAGGGCGTGGTCGCTTTCGTGCGCTTATCTCAAGGAAAGAAGGGGGGGGTGGAGCGGGGGGTTGTATGTCTTGTGCTTTCCCCGCGATGTCCGCGCTGAAGTCACAGAGCGTACGAAGGTCACTTCGCTCGCTGCAGCGGCCGCGTTTGCGAAAGGAGCGCGCTGTTCAAAGAGAAATGAGTAATATGCGACATTTAGTTCGCGCTCGTTCTGTGTGTACCTGTTCGTTCGTTTCGTACGTCCTATTTTATGTTTCAGCAGTGCGCTTCAAGTATCGAGCTGTGACGCATGATAGTTCGCGCTCGTCTGCGCGTACTTTTCGTTCGTCCTTTGGGCTCGAGCGACGCGCTGGCAATTTCGAGCTGCTTTCCGTTCTTCGCGTTAAATTCCAATTTGTTGCTATTGCATTCATTGCTTCGCCGTTGCGGCGAAACTGTGACTTTTTTTTTCATTTGATTAGGAACTAAAAAAATTTTAAGATTCTGTTTACACTTACTGACCCCTTTGAAACAGTGTGCGGGTTCATGTGTGTACAGGCTTGTGGAACGTATAGTAACTCGCGAATGGCAAGGAAAATGAATTAGACATGTATACGCGAACGTTGTGAAGAAATTAGAGGTGGCCATAAGTAAGACGACGGTGTGAGGGTGTGCTCGGAATCAAGAGAATAGGGCCGACCCCATAGCCTACTCTGTATCACTACAATAAGCAAGCCTAGTTTGCTTCGGTTAGACAAGACTGGTTGAATCGCTGACTCATGCAGAACGCATCTAGTATTTGGTTTCTTTGTAAATTTCGTTGAATGATTCAATTTTCTTTTAATTTCAGGAAATGTAACGAGAAAACTGCCTACGCAGGCCTTTCGCACCTGTCGCTTTCTCCGCTGGAAGAACTTGTGAGCACTTCTCTGATATATTGATTTCACGCTGAAAATCGAATGAAGAGTTCAGCTTGGATTTGGGCGTGAGCGTTCCACTAAAAAAGAAGAATCGGTAAAATACGCTATCCAGCTTTCTATCTGGCAAGCTATGAGAAAGGGACATTAAGGACACTTGTTTACTTTCAGAAGTTTGGTTAGCCCAGGTTTCATGGATTCACATTTTCACAGCTGCAGAGTTGGTTTTGGGCGCCGCCGAAATACATAAAATTTCGAACTAACTTTACCACATGTGGCTGCTTATTCCAAACGCATGTTTTCATACGTCGCGTATGTTTGAAAGTGGCCGATACTCCCACGATTCGGTATACCGTGGTCTTGTGCTGCACCATATTTGACTATATGCGAAGCTGCTATAGTTGAAACAATTCGCATGAGCTCGAGTATTCGATTGTTGGACACGGCGACAGAATTTCAGTATGAACCGAATGCGAAAATGTGAGTTAATTAGATTTGTCAAGGCAGACCTAGGCGCCTGAAAATAAACTGATTTTAAAAGTTAACACGTGTATATAGGCCCTTATACGGCATACCGCACCCCTTGCGCGACTTGTTATTAATGAATGAATTAGTTAGTCAGTTAAGTAATTCATTATTTAAGTAATTAACAAAATAAGATTTCCTGGATTGCTAATTTCTTGATGATCACTCGTTCAACGCTCTATACGTATGTGGCAATGTGAGGTAATGTGGGGTAATTTGATCACAAGTTACTGTAACGATCACTTGCGTTGTGTCACCCTTGGATTGAACGCTTTATAAATGACTTTATTCGTTTTTTTTTTTAGCTCGTTTGACCTCAGCAGCCATTATCTTAACCCTACGGAGCCCAAGCATTGTTTCCTGCCACGGAAAACTGGACGACATGGTCACGTTTTCTTCAGACCACGGATCTTAACAAAAATAATGAGGTGTTTCTTGAGCAAAAATATAACCTCTGATGCACCAGCACTTGCTGTGATGAACTATACTACAACTGAAAACTTGGTCTAGCACATCAAAAACGCTACCGTGCGTTGGGTTTCCCGAGCTTTAATCGGAATGTTCAGGTACATAACCTGCAGTGTAACAAGCAAATGCGCAGCACTAACGTAGCACAAGGAGAAGCGTGCGTGACAAAATGATGTGTCGGGCTTCAAGGGTTTAGCTTGGGTAGTTAATCATTTTGGAAATCGAAGTATGTTAGTCATTGCATTAGTTGCGGGCTGTGGCCCTTCTCGGCATCTGCCGCCAATTAATCGCTACGCCGCTTACTTTATTGTCTCTTCCAGCTATTGACTTTGAATATTTTAAAATTCTCCTTCCCTTTTTGTCTGCCCTCTTCAGAACGCTCAACGATTCCGGCAAGAACTTTTCGACAAAGATGGAACGCAAAGTCCGAAAGAATACGTCAAGAGCTCTACGATAAAGGCTGTCAACAAGTACGCTAAAACCATAATGACAAACGTAGGCCAGGATCACCTTATGGACGAGGTAATGTTTGCCGCAGAGAACGTTCTTTATTTTCTGTGGTGCTCCCGCAGATTGCGAAAACTACCTATGCGCCAATTATCATGCACGTTGGCATAAAGGCCGCGGTAGCGTCGTTCCCCACGTAATTACGTGTTCAACAGCACTGCTACAAACATATATGGTTCGCAGTTCCTTCAAGCAAACGAGCTTGTTCATTGAGCCCTTCCTATCGCTTTTAGACTAAACGCTATCTGTAGCCGGTTACAACCTAAGAAGAACTGTTCCATCCAATAGCCCGTAGTTATTTTCGTGACGTCAACAACGTCAATCACTTCTCGAGTGTTTCAGGTAGTTGGCTTTCCCATACAGACACACGTTTGTGACGCTGATTTTAGGTCGGAAACTTGAACGTCCTGGTAAATTTCGCCAGGGATTCTGAGATCGCTGCTCAGCCAAACGGAATGTTTTAGCCAGTAATGACGAACTCTTAGTATGCGTAGTATTTACAGCAGCCGAGAAAAAGTACTTGTTGTTCGAGCGGCAACTGCAGCTAGCACAACTGTCTTTCACAAATGAAAGGCAGGAGCGCCGCGGTTCTGGGCGGTGCTTCCATTTTTGCTTAGGCTGTAAGCGAGTATAGTTTCTTAGTTCGCTTTCGTAGGCGGATATGGACGCTTTCGTTGCCGAAAGCCGACTATTTATTGAAAAGAACATGCAGGTAATGGGAGAGTCCTGCGAAGGCCTAGGTTTCGTGGTTTGGAGTGTCACGTTTCTTTGTCGCTGAATACTTTCTTACTTGGTGGCTTATACACGCTTTCGAAATAGTTTCGTCTTCTGTGGGTAACATGCATACCAATGCTGTAGACTTCAAAACATTTCTGTGATTGAACTCATTGTTCCTGTGACACCCAGCGGATGCAGCTTTGGAGTTACCTATTCTCGTCAAGTCATCATATTAAGTATTTGTACCTTTACGACGTTTACGACAAATTGATGTTGTGTAGTTCAAATGTTGGCGCAAATGGCAGACTCCCGTTGTGACAGACTTCTTTAAAAGAGCACCAAAGTGGGAAGGCTGGTTAAGGTCAAAGGTTGGGAGAGCGCAAGAGACCATGACAAAGGCGCCGACGAACACTCCCTCGTTTGCATGCACATAAATAACCGATAAAGTAGACAAAAGGACGACCGCCGCCGTAGAGCATCGGGCGCATAATCTGAAGGTTCGGTCCCTGCCGGCGGCAAGTTGTCTTTTTGTTCACTTTACTTTCTTCACATCTACATCACAATTACTACAATACTTTTAAAACAGTACAATTAACGTCTTCTGTACTTTCCTTGGCTTTTTTATCTGCTGGTTTTCGTTAAGGTTGTGTTAAGCAAAGAAGCGAGCCCTGAAAATACCCGTCTTCTTTCAATCACGACAAAGGCAGGGAGACGGCTAACACAAAGCTACGCTCGCAGATGAAAACTTATTACACATGAAGATAACGAATGCACAGTATTCGCATTACGCCCCCCCCCCCCAAAAAAAAAAATTGCAATTACTGACAATACCACCCAAGCTGCAGTGACGGTGACAGGTTAACTACAGATGCAGCACGGTAATCAATACACACTATATGCGTGGGTGCGCTCAAACCAGTTCTAGGCAAACCCGAACATTAGATTTGTGTTGCAACTGACAAGCTGCGTCTTAAATGCGTTTTCTTGCGAAAAATGATCTCACTCTGAGTGACCGGTAGTTCAATGACGTGCGTTTCTTTGCAGCTGATGATCAGCACAGCAGCGAAAGAATTCAACAACTTTTTCGTAAGTGTACTTTTTGACACACACACAAAAAAAAAGTTGGCGTGACTTCTTTCAGCTTGCAAATCGCTACTTTCAAGCTCAGACCAAGTTCGGAGGAAATAGAAAGGCGGACACAGTGTTAGTGCACAACCTTGTCCGTAAAAAGGGAACCGTGAGATCAATGCAAACAAAAATTTAAAAGGTTTATTCTGCAATATCTGATATATTAGTGTGTTAGCTTATGATAGGGAAACATCGTGATCCACCTGTGTCATCCATCCATAGGAGTAAATGACCATTCTTCTATATGATTCCATCGTTTATAAGTAGGGCAAGCAAGAAAAAAAAAAGGATGCGCATGGCTTGTTTTATTTTTCGGAGCCATAACTGGTTGCTCAAATATTAAGTGTACAATTTTTGTTAGACCTTGATGTGTGAAGACTTCGCATGATAGTTCGTAATTTGTTGTGAAAACACGCTGCGCTGAGGAGACAGCGTAGCGTTCTTGAAAGCCGTTGAAATGTGCGTCACCATAGTTGATTATTGTGTTCACTTAAATTATTTAGTTCCGTTTGATAGCGCTGTCGCTCGTTTATATTTGGCGCACAAGCCTAGAGGGCAAGGGCAGAAACGTCTGCAACGTGATACTATGTGTAAATAACTATAATTGTAAATACGTGTGCCATGATAAATGCGCCGACAAAAATATCACCGAAATAAAAAACTTAATGAAGTTCTCGCTCAACGATCGTGCCTGTAGCACAGTTTTTTATTCCTTTATTTTAACGTGAGCAGATTTTTAAGGGTACGCTGGAGCATATAGCAAAGGTTTTCGCACTAAACTGAATTACTTGAAGAGTCTGACATTATTTACATGGTAAATTAAAATGCATAAATGACAAACAATTTTACTAATCAACTATTTAACTAAATAATCTGGCGCACATATTGCAATGCGCTAAATCAGTGAGAAATTTCACAAGGTATTCGAACAGCAGTTTTCAAATTAAGACTGTCAGATTTGCGATAAAAATTCACCGTTTCTAGAGTTATCTTTATAAAAATTTTGCTTTCTGCATTCGAGTTCAAAAGTAGCTGAAACACAAATGCACATCGCTGCATACTTTGGTAACGCCTATCTCTAAATTGGTGTTATTTTCAGAGTTCGGCTCAGCTGGGTGATATTCGAACTGGTCGCATTTTTAATTAAAATATGTGTCTTAAGGTAGTGATATATCGAAACATTGTTATTTAGTCAAAATATATTGTACGCTTCTGATCGTAATCTGGCTCAGGTGGTCGAGTGTATTACATGCCACGGGTCTTTCTTTCCTTTTAAATTCTCTTAATGATGAAGAGCGAAAAACCTCCTGTGTAAAAAAAAAATCGTGTTTTCTTTATCTCCCACATTCATTTGTGCTTTTAGGAATCTGTAAAAACTTTAAGTGCCTCCACGGACAAGCTAGTGGCTTTGAAGGACCGTCCACTAATATAGACGTCGCCATCGCCCAGGTGAGCCCGATGCTTATGGAAGCCCCGGCATGAAGGTATAGCACGGCGCACGCGAAATTATTTCAACTTGGTACTGTTGATAAACTTTGTAAATTGCAAGCGGACGACGAATAAGCGAAATAAGGTATGGCAAATAAGGAAAACTGCTAGAGTTTTGTGATAGTGTTCTTACCCTGCGTGTTTGAGTCTCCGTTTTGCGCCATGCAATGTTGTCGCATTAAAATCGGGGCTGTCGTAGCAACGGCGAATCCGCAAGTAAATATTTTTATACGTCACAGCCACTTCCATCGACACCAAATATATAATGACTTTTTAAGTGGATCTCATTATTTGTCAGCTGGACATTTAATTGACCTCAACTGCTAATGCATTATCTTACATGGCGAATGTCATTCACTCGTTCGTCTTTGAAGACCTGTAAATGTGCCGTTCCCCTGTGGCCACTATATAATAAAAGCTCACCGCCATATTCTGCTCTGTGCCATTACAGATAATTATTTAACAGTTGGCCGTCGTAATAGTTTGAATAGTAGCATTTTCGATGGAGGCGAAAATATTTGAGGCCCGTACATACTTAGCTTTAGGTGCACTTTAAAGAACCCCAGGTGGTCGAAATTTCCGGAGCCTCCACTACGGCGTCTCTCATAATCATATCGTGGTTTTGGGACGTTAACCCCCAGATATTATATTATTATTATTATATTATTATTATTGTTATTATTATTATTATTATTATTATTATTTTATTATTATTTATATTATTATTATTATATTATTATTATTATTATTTCAACACTGTACAGGCACATTTAGCGCGTTTACTTGCAGGAAGTCATTCTCTTTCTAAACGACTCGTTATGGAAAGCGGAGGAGATAAGGAAGCAAGCGATCGAAACGGTGAGTGCTCAGGCGCTTCAAGTCATCCTGAGAAAGGCGGTAATTTTGGCATAGAGCTTTTCAACGGAGGGAGGAAACACCTCCTTTCTGGACTGTAACAAACGTTGACGCACCCCGACACGCTGCCTCTGCTGTGCTTCTTTTTCTTTCCTTCTTTTTTTTTGGGGGGGGGGGGGGGGGATGTGTTTTCTTGTCTTCTTTTGCTTTTTTTTTTTTTCTTTTGGTTCTTTTTTGCAGGGTTTCCGAACGATTGTACCGACAAGTTGAGACGCCTCGTCGAACCGCAATCCATTTAGACACGTTTTCGCGTTCCATGAGTGCGGTGCAATGTAAAATATAAATGGCAACGAATTCGTGATTGCGCCCAGAGTATACACAAGCAGTGGAGTATAGAACACACTTGTTTGCATCAATAATGATTGCTTAATTAGTCTCTGCACGACCAAGTGGCGCCATCAACATAATGTTTACGGCTCTGGTAATTTGCAAACGCTAAAATTTTTGTGGACGAACTAAACTATTTAATGGTTGTCGAAATGAGCTATGCAGTACTGCGTTATTTTACCAAGTGTATTGCATCACGCTCTGTAAAAGTGCACATGCGGAGAAGAGAAACCGTGGCCTTTTAGCTGTTTACCGTTTCTTTGCTTCTGTGTTCACTCGCAGCTTCATACGCACGTGGGAGACTGCGCGGTCGCTCGGAGGGTGGCGTCCATCGGGTTCTTGTTGCGTGCCGAATAGTGTCCGACAATATGGTGAGAAGCCGGACGGTCCCGTGTGCCATGATGTGAAGGGTGATCGTATATGTGGTTGTGAGGACACGCGCTTAAAAATCGGTTACTTGAAGCTTGTCAACGAAGCATTATGTAGTATATTGCGGCTGGACACATACGAAACGACCGTCCATCCAGCCGTGAATTGCGTAGGTGAAGTAGAGCGACGGTGTTGACATTTCCGTTATGCAGTTAAAATGCGCGCTTCTAAGAGCACGGAATCCACACAAGAGGCAAATTTAGGGTCGCGGGAAGGGGAAAATGTCGACATGCATGTAATAAAAAAAGCAAGAAACTTAATTATCTTAGTTTCGTGGTAATGTATGACGGGAAATATATTGAACCACTAAATATATCTACGTTATTAGGTCATTCTACGAGAATTGTGTACTTACATATGGAACACTTTACGGCCAAGAATCTGTGGTATTATGATGCGGGATTCCTTATTAGCCGTGTCACTGCTTACGTTCATTCATGTATCTTTGTCAGATCTGCAAGTGACCCTAATTCACTGCTCGGAATTAATGACAACTTCACAAAATGAAATCCTCTAGGTATATTCGACCGAGCTTTATAGGAAAGAAAATGCGAGTGTTCCCGTTCACTCAAAAATAGCAGAGTGCAGTGGTAACCCATATCACTGTCTTCAGAAGGAAACTGTCAACGTTTCGTTTTCAACAAATAGATTTAAAGTTAATTCCGCGACGTATACGTGGAAGGAGATAAAACACGCTGACTGATTTCATACTGTTGTAGGGGAGGCTCTCCGTTGTATAATTAGAAAACTGTTTTCAGTGGTGTTCGCACCTCAGCAGCTCACGTGACCTGAGAGAAGACCTCACGTATGGCGCCATTGGTAGAACGTCGCTGTCTACCCTCGCTCTGGCAGCAGCGTTGCTCGTGAGAACTGCTTAGCGGCACGGCTTAGGTTGCCGCACCCCCGCTGAGAGTGGCAGAATAGCGGTACTTACGCAACGTCAGGCAGAACTTTGCTTTCATTCAAGTTGTACGGTAGTGGTATGACCTGTCAGATGATGTTTCTGCTCAAATCACGGGACCCCGAGCTTTTGAGGTAGAACTCTCCCGTTGTGGCAGAGGCAGATGATTTCGACGCAGTATGTAGCAGCTGGTCGCTCCTTCAATCAACAAAATTCTTCGTACAAAGTAGAGTAATCTTGTAAGCACGTGTTTGCATGCTGTGTACGTGCATTCGCAGAACGGCCTGTGGCTGTCGCTGGTGTGCTGCCTACTGAGCATGTTGGCCGCGATTCCGGTGACGCTGATGATCTCCCGGTACTTCCTGCGCATGCACCGTTACATGGTGGATGGCCAGGCACCCGACGATGAGTGCGTGCTTCGTGTTTATCTCGCAGCAGCAGTTTCTACCTATAGGAGACTGGGACGTCGCGTTCCGAACTAAACGCATAGCTCTGCTCAAATAGACTTTATGTAAAAATATTTAAAAATATGTTCACAATAGCTTACCTTTATTTCTAATCTGCTTGCGTACTTTAGGGAAAGATAGGTTGAATAGTGGTGGTGAAAATTATATGTTTAGTATGACATATTACCCGTTTGGTTAATGTGTACCGCTTTGCAGGGCTGCTCCGAGCCTAACTATAGGCTAGGAGCAGCTTACAAAGGTCGCGAAGTGGCGCACTTGCTTTCGGCGAGCTTGTTCGGCAGTTCAAGAAGTTTTCTTCAGGCGAGGTGAACTCAGCCGGGGAGGTTGGAATCTTCGAGAATAGAAGTTATGCGTAAGGAACGTCGTTTCGTTAATGAAATTTTCTAGAAACAGCGATGGTGTCTTGTGTCCCCAATCTCCAAATATTTTCGGTTGGTCAGAGGTCGCTGTTCACTTGTTATCTTAAACACTTTTGTCTAGTTCAAAATCTTCCACTCAAAGACCTTAAGCCCATTATCAAGGGAGATTGAATTTCCGGAAATTTCCAGAAATATTTCCTCGGCGAGCTCTCTTATGCGTGCTTGGAATTGTGAAACATTCATGATGCCACATGCTTGATGTTTACCCATACTTTGCTTAGTACCTAATTTGACGTTTTTCTTCTTCTTGTAGGGTTCGAGGCGATCTGGAAGCCAGGTATGTCGAAAGCTGCCCTCATATTACATTCTTTTTTTTAACTCTCATGTGAAGTGGCCTTCAGCGAAAAGCTGTCGTCGACTCGAAATCGTAAAAAAAAAAAATATGACGAAGTGAGCGCGCGAGGTGCGCGCTCACAACAACAACGACAACACGACCACTTTGAGAGCATAAAAAGCGGCATACGCGTGACTCGGCCAACTGACGGCTGTGGAGTAAAGCGGGAAGGGCGCGCTATGCGAGCCAAGGCCTAGTGGATTTTGTGGTAGTCTGAAGAGCCCAATGAGGCAGCATTCTGGGCAAGTTGGTAATCCATTAATTCATACTTGTAAAACCAGCGCGAAGACGACGGAGCATCAAGAGAAGGACACGGGGCATCGTTTTCGCGCTGGTACTCCAAGTGCGCATCGATTCCAACTCGCCCACATTTCTACCTAACTCCATTACTTCATGTTAAAAGACAGGGCGTGCAGACGCGGACACAAGAGAGAAGTCAAGACGCCACAAACGCTGACTAACCTCTGAAAGGGCGCACAGCGGCGGTAAAGGAAGTACACACCGAAACGTATCTGCGCATGCCCAGGCAAAAGGTGGTGGTACGTATCAATCGGCACACGTGGGGGTCTACGTGAGAGATAACTGTTCAGGCATTTGATTTCTTCTTTATACAAGTTAATCGACGGTGGGCTCAAGCATGCGCTACCACTATTATCAATATGCCATGCCTCAATCATTAGACGCGTTATCTTTTAACATGAATACCTACCAACTAGCTCAGCTCTCTGTTATTCTAATCCAATACTTCAATACAATTGAGGAACTAAAATTGCGCAGTTCCGCTGGGTGTGTCTTTCTCTGTGTTGTCCGTGTTTTTTATGTTGCGCAATGGTATGAAATCTGAAGAGGTATGCAACGTCAGAGGAGGCTCGACAACCACGAAATGGGACGTGATGAGCGAAACGTCGTTCGACGGGACATATGCTTTCGCCCTGGAGTCGTCTTAGAGAGTGTAAGAGCATCCTCGAAGCTTTTCACCTACTTGTTTTTTTCTTTTTATTCATCTCTTTTCACCAGGATGAAGCAGGAAAAGCATCTCAAGTGAGTAATTCTGAGTGCTGCTGCAGAAACGAGAACAAACATCTTTGGGTAATTTAGGAACCGGATTGGCGGCGCAGTGAAGCGATTCGCACTTACTGCTGCCCCCCCCCCCCCAAAAAAAAGTAATAAAAATGGTTGACCGCCATGTTATGCTTCCGAACTACCAAATCATAGTATATGCAACAGGGCAATATAATATAAACACATTCGTCAAAACACAGGCTATTTTATGGGTAGCGCATTGTTCGCAGCAACGGCTTTGTGTTTACTGAAAGTCGGAGACGCTCGAGAGAGACCGTTCGAGAGACGCAGCCTGCAGTTGCAGCCATAACCTGGTTTTAGCCTTAGTGAAGTATTGTGGGGTAGTCACGCACAGGAAGCATGTGCTGCGTGCACTCGCTTAAAGCAGCTTTCGTGAAGTGCGGTGGCTTGTTTAAGCTGTCCATATGACGTGCCCAGTCATAACTAGCGCTTTTAAGCTAGCTTCTCCGCATACCTAGGCTTTGTGGGGAAAAGCCCGCTTTAACTTACACCTCACATTTGCATCTCTCCCTCTCACCGGTGTGTGGCGGGGGGGGGGGGGGGGGGGGGGGGGGGGGGGGGGCTAAGGTCCCAAAACCACCATATGATTATGAGAGACGCCGTAGTGGAGGGCTCCGGAAATTTCAACCACCTGGGGTTCTTAGCATGCACCTAAATCTAAGTACACGGGCCTCAAACATTTTCGCATCCATCGAAAATGCAGCCGCCGCGGCCGGGATTCGATCCCGCGACCTTCGGGTCAGCAGTCGAGCGCCATAACCACTAGACCACGTGGCGGGGCTGTGTGTGTGTGGTGTGTGTGTGTGTGTGTGTGTGTGTGTGTGTGTGTGTGTGTGTTAGAATTATAGGGAGAAGGCTACTTCAGTGCACACCTTCGTTTAAAGACTGTCATCGGCAATTTCTTGAAATTCAGACAACCTTAGACGTGCCAATGACAGGCACATTTCTAATTCTGCTTCGTGGGCTTTGTAAACAAGGCCTTTTATGTCCTCGAGCAACGGTTTGGTTAGTGCACTTCCGAGCGACGCGAAACACCTTCTTGGGTCACATTTCCTAAAATGAATGTCTTTTTTCTTTGTTCTTCAGGAGAATCAAAGAAGTCAGGTAAGGAAAAAGTAATCTGTGTGTACCGGATGTTTTCGCTTTTTCCAGAGCATCAAGGAACGCCCAAGCAAAAAAAAATCATGTACGGTGACATTCTCGACATCCATGCTTGATCACAGGAGCGCGCAGTGGTCGATCTTTCCACCTATACGTTTCTCTGCGTCCAAATGCGTCTGATTCTTCTAATATGCCCCAAAGCTTGGAGTGAACGGCTTTACGGCATGCCGTTTTTGAAGTCATGGGTGAGGACTCTGAGAAAGTCAACTCAAAGGGACACTAAAGTGAAACATTAAATCAATCTAGATTACTAAATTATACCTTGAAATCTCTACTGTCGTTAATTTCACCACCATAGGTTTGCTAATAGAAGAGAAAATCAAGGTCGGTTTAATTTTTTAATTTCGCGCCAACATTCCTGCACTTGTATGTTAGCGTGACGTCACGGATTTCAAAGTTATTTTATATATAAAGGCGATGAATATAGCCGATGGCCACTGATCTAACTTATACGCCGTTGGTAAATTTAGACGACCGTGTGTGTCCTCGACACCGAAGTTGTACCCAACTTCTGTTGAGTGCACGAGGATGGCTTAGTGTTCAAGTTTTAAAGGGACTGACAACCGCCCAGAACGTGTCCAAAGGCACAGGCGAAAGTGGAAAGACTGCGGAATAAATAGTGACAGAATCGAGCATTCTTATCAATAAGATTTGTATTTTTTAATTGAGCTTGAATCACAAAACCGGCACGTCGCATCGCCTGGTATCCATGGCACTGCACGAATTAGTCGTTCGGATTGGGTGTACGCAGTGTGTTGTTGTTCTGGCGCACCAGAATTCGTCCTCGACATTGCAATGTGTATATTATGGCATCCCCGCTTTATTTTGTGCTTATTGCGAAGTAAAAGGAGTTCACGCTGAGAAGCGGCGCTGACTTCGCGGCAACTAGTGGGACAATGTCGAGCCACAGCGGATGCGCGCGGCGTGCACGCGTGCGCATTGATCTCAGCACACGAACACGAACCGTCGTCGCGCTCGCGTACCATTGGGAGTATCAACACAATGGACAAAGAAGAAGGCTTTCTTTCGCCTTCCAGTCGTCTTAGACGAATGCATGACGGGCCCTGTGGGATTTTCTTGGTGGTGTTTGATTTTGCAAGCCTCTAATTGGCTAATTCAGCCTATATATGGTTGCTGCTTCTAATAAAGTATAACTTGTAGTTCCCCTTTGTGTCCTGTTCATTCGCCCGGTCCTCATGTGTGTGTTTTAAAGACGCTCTGAGTAGCCGATGCTTTGCAGGGAGACATCCTGCAGCAAAGCCGCGAAGCTCGCTGCCTGGTGATGAGCTTCGACACGCTCGAAGCGCCGCCCGCCCTGCCCGCAGTGTCAGTGGACAGTGGCAGCCACGACCTTGCTCGCATAATTCCACCTCTGTAGTGCGTCGCGTAGGCGTCGACGATCCCAAGCTGCCCAGAGGAAAGGAGTCCCTTCCGCCAGATGATAGTGCCCAAGCCACCAGGTGTGTAGTATTGATTTTATCCGTTGAAGCTCATTAGTGTAAAAACGGCGGATGCACGCACCTTTTAGTGCGATAGCAATTATACGGACTCCTGGCGCATTTGTGCCGTCGCCGTGAGGTTCGTATAGAGTCCAAGAGTGATGACATCCCCCCACGCGTCGTATGTTCTATGTGCGAGTGAAAGCGTGCGAGGGCAGCCGACGATCGCGGCTCAGGCGGAGATGGAACGCACGGGCCGCCTTCCGTCGCGCGAAAGGACAAGGGGGGGGGGGGGGGGAGTGGTGCAGGAGGAGGGGCTGCATCTATGGCTTCGGCTTGAACTGCGCACTTGAGCAGCCGGGCGCGGTCACGCGCGCGCCTATCTTGACAAGGATCAGCAGACTGCTCGTACTTTGTACGTGCTGTGTTCTCACCGCTCAGTTTGCGTTGAAGCGATAGACAGAACGAAGATCGCTTCGCTCGCTGCAGAGGCCGCGTTTCCTTACACCAGCGTTTTGGTGACTTACGTCATCAGGTCAGCTGTTAAAGGTGTTAACTGGTAGCCCTACTTCGCATAACATCCCAACTTGTTGCATCGCATTCATCGCTTCGCCTTTTCGGTGAAACTGTGAATTATTTTATTCTACACCGTTGAAAATTCAAGCGCGAACTAAGGCACGTACAAGAAAGTGAACGAAAGACACAGACCGACCGAAAGGAAAGAGATGCAGCGTGCGCGATTTTGGCCTGTGTTAGCACTTGGGGACGGTGCGCATGTGTTGCGGGTAAACATGGTCTGGTTTGGTATATGTATTATTTGTGAAATAATAAAGCTTTCGGTTGATAATAGGCGCTCGCTTCGTTTGCTTTCTTGTCCGTGTCTTAGTTTACGCTTGAATTTTCAGTGACGCATATTCACCAACTAGTTCGTGTTTCCGTCTTACGTTTCATGATTCTACTCGTTATTTCAGTGTTTCATCAATGAAACAAACTCCTGGCTTAGCCGACTTTGGAGATCGGCGAAAGTATCTTAGACTCAATCTCTTCCAAAAAAGTCTTGTTTTAGTGACACCGTCTTAAAGCTGATGTATCCTCATGCCACACCGCCATATACCAGATTTGCTTATACTAGCAATGGTTGCAAACACCTCCCCGCCATCATCGCTGCTATAACTTGTCCCAAAACACTTCAAATCAACTTCTAATACACATACCTCTTCTCGCTCCCTTCACTCTGTGAGACCTCCAGACAATTGAGAATAAATAAATAAATAAATAAGTAAATAAATAAATAAGTAAATACGTGTGGCGGTGAAGCGAAGCGATATGCCGCCTGAATATTGGCATAAAAACCTCGAAAATTCTGATGGGGAAGTTTTACATGCTGGTGACTATTGTGCGAAAACATTTGAAATGCGCCATTTTTTACAGTTTCAAATTAAATTTAAACGCTTCGGTTTCTACGATGTGCGGCCATGTCCTAGTAGCACATTCTCAATCAGGATGCGAGTCACGCAGTTGGGAAGTGATTTTGCAGCCACAGTCAGCAAGTATGAATATAGTTTAGCATTGACACGGGATTAAAGTGTTCGCAGAATTCACTGAATAGCTAAGCTGTAGAACTGTACTCGAATGCACGATATTAACGTTTAATTATTAATTTTGAGCTGCTGAATGAATTGCCCGATAACGGTACGTATTAGGGCCAGTTGGGTTATGATTCGATCAAAAATCTGCGCTGTATGACAGCGACTAAAGAAAGCAACATGTGTACACCACGACGGTCTGTTTATTCGCTCTCGTCTTTTCGTTCAGCGTTTTTTTTTTTTATGCTCAATAGTGTTCTGAATTAAATTTATCAATATTGAACTTGAATCAAAGTTATTTTACATCGGAAAGTTTGCGAATATTTGGAATTGAATCAAAGTCGCAAGACAAAGCGCGATACAAAACATGCAACTACATCTTCTTTAAGAAAATACAAAATATATAGAAGGGGTCTCAAACACACCGCCCGCGCACGTTTCGCTATAGCGGCCCGGCCGGCACATGACTGTCATCGTCCTATACATTTTTTTCTAATGAACAAGTCAGGACTGCGGTCAGGGATGACTGATGAGCACCTACGATCGTTTCCGCACAAGAAGATAGTGCACACGTTCCTTCTCTCGTCCCAGCTAAGCGTTGCCAGCAGTAACGTAGCCATACATGTTTTTCAGAAGGGGGGTGTTCGCCATACTTTACGTGTGTTCGTGCGTGCGTTTGTATGTGTGTATATACACATGTGAAATTTTAAAAAAAATTAGGGGGAAGCACTACGGTCACTGGCCGGGGTGCACCCCCCCCCCTCCGGCTACGCCACTGATATATGAGATATAGAGAAAGCCTTCTGTCAAAAGGCGACGTTAAGTGACATTGCACTGCCTTCACCGCGCTCCAGCTTTTAATCATCCCAGCCCTTGCGGGACTGAATTTCGTGACTGCGGCCCGCTAGCTGAGGTGAGTTTGAGACCACTGATATAGCGCATAGTTCGAGGTAAACGCTTTTGTTGCCGACCTTTGTGAGTGTAAATAGTTGGTAACTCATTGGTCGTGAATCGATGAAAATTTATTGGTAACATTTGACGCGATACTTCGATTCAGTCCTCAGTTTTGCTTCCGAAGCTCGCGTTCATCTCGCTGTTATACGAACGACTTCTCCTCTGACGTTGCAGTACCGAGCTCACTACTTCAACCACTGAGAAGCGCGCTTTTCATGTCCGGCTTCGAAGACTCGGACGAACGACCTCCACAGTGGGCCCCGTTCCTCGCCGACGCAAGGTGTTTATGGCCCTTCACGTTCAAGGCGTTTCTCGGCATCGTTTGCCTCGTCTTCATCGTCGATCTAGAGAGAAAGCTAATGATAACTTGCAATTTTACCTGCTCAGTATACGTCACCAGAAGTATAAATCAACATACTACTCACTAACATTTTTGTACGTCACCAAGAAGTATAAATCAACATATACTCACTAACATTTTTGTAAGGTATACTAAAGATACAAACGATTCTCTGTATCAGTAAGTTACCCTTTTTGCAATACCACAAGCACAACTCTTCGCACGGAAAATGCTTAGTAAACCAGAAGATTCGCAAAAAAGGAAATGCGTGTGGGGCGCCACCTTGAGGTTCCCGCACCAACTCGCTATGATGGCGTGTACTAAGGCCCACGTAGTTCTTAATCGGTGAAAAATGAAACGCATACCTTAACTTTTGAGGAGACCATGGAGAGCTTAGTTTCTAGCAATTCACGGCTTCTAGCGTAGCAATTCTAGCATAGCAATTTCTAGAAATATTCTAGAAATTCACTGTTTTCATTGTGATAAAGCACGATTTTTTTCGAACTTATTTGAGATGGTCGCCAGAATGGGTAGGACGCTTGGCGTGGAATGACTCATAGTAATCTCACGACCCAACATGACCACAGAACTGCACGTGATATCAGTTTTTATTCTGAAGTCAATATTTTAAACTTGATTCTTTAAGTGTCTTGATTTTTCTTATTCTGCCTCGCAAGAACACAGGAGGACACGAAATGGCACAAAGTTTGTTTGTCTTGCATGAGGCGTTCATGACGCTGACCAACGCTAGAAAGAAGAAAGACGCCATGCCGATGACTCCCGAAAACAACGTTGAATAGGAAAGGCTGTAACCGACAAAGTCTAACGATACATATTCCCTCTTTCTCTCTCTGATGTTTTTCTGACAGGCTCCGAACCACCGGAAAAGAAGTCTACGAAAGTGAACGGAAAGTGGACAGCGTTGATAAAGAGAGAAGACGTCACGACAGCGAATGCTAAAGCGGAAAGCGTGGAAAAAAAAAAGACATAAAATGCCCGACATCCGTACACGTCTCGCTGTGAGCGAGCCCATATCGCATGGATCTATTAAATCGGAAACCTCAACATGAAGCTCGTCTCGATGTGGCTGTCTTGAGAAATTTAACGCAAGTGTAATGGAATTTTCCCTGTGTGTTATCTTACTTGAACCTTTCAAAAAAGGATATGTATACGCACAAGTACGTGTGTTTAAAACAATTATTTAGCTATAGGTTGTTCGCTATGTCTTACTCTACTTGAACCTTTAAAAAACGCTGCGTTATCATATACCTGAACTTTTTAAAAATTCCACAACATAAAGACAGTGCCCAGCGTCTGCCTGAACGACTATGAACAACCACCAGGGTTGGTTTTTGGAAGACTGTTACAAGACGATTGCACCTCAACATCTCGCGTGACCTGAGCTCGCGTCACCAGAGCAGAAACGTACTACGTATGACGATTAATGACGTCACACGTGACGTTTCTGTCCAGGTCACGTGATCCCGAGCTGTTGAGGTGTCAATATCTGTTGAGCTCCTTGTCAAGTCTACAGTACGCTGCGATGTGCGTCTGTTGCGAATGAGTTCGGCGGAATCTTACAAGGGTGCGGAAGTTATGAAGACAACCACACGTTTGCAGCACGAAGCCATGAGGAAATCCATACGGATTTTCAGGAAGGAAAGCTCTTCCTGTTCCAGGGATCGAACCTGGGACCAACGTCATCTTTCCGGTGCGGTCATGTGACTGTGTGCGCCTCCGTGGCTGACTTCGGGCACCGACACGGCACACTGCAACCCGATACGTTGTTACTCCGCTGGTACGAGTTGGTACAATATTATTTCGTCTAATGCAAATAACCGCAGAAAAAAAAGAAGCAGTACTCGAAGCTTGTGTATGACGCGTTGTGTAACAGTATGATACAGCTCCGTTGGTACGAGTTGGTACAATTATTATTTCGTCGAATACAAATAACCGCAGAAAAAAAGCAGTACTCGAAGCTTGTGTATGAGCGTGGTGTTAGCAGTATGATACAGCTGTATTTTACGGTGATTAAATAAAGCGCAGTATATGCGCGACACAGTAAACGCGCGCCTCGTATCGCGTCATGCGAGAGGACGTCTAGTTTGGATGTAACCGTATCGAAGTCTTCGGCGAACGCGGCCTCCTTGGCTTGAGCCACTCGTAGCACACGGAGGCGTGAAGGGTCCCCTGGTTCCACCGAACTCTTTAGGGAGGATCTTGGCCGGGAACCGTTTGTGCAGCGCTTTGGTGTCTGTGCCATGTAAGTGCACCTGCAGTTATGATATGTAGTTATATTGTGTTTATAGAGTTTCTAAAATTTAAAGCAAATTCTCGAAGTGGTCACGACATTGCCGTATTGCTTTACCACAAAGCGTATCGCGACTCAAAGTAACGGACGCCATGGCAGCGAATTCGCCATGACAGCACCATTCTTTTTCTAGAACGAAGCAGATTCAAGGCACTCCGTTTACTGTATTTTGGGGCAATTTTTTTCAGCAACCTATGTTACGCCCACTTCGGCACCACTAAAAGCACCCGTAAGGACAAATTTTTTTCCTTGCAAAAATACTCTAGGAGATCAAACAGTGCACTAAAATGAGTGCCCACAATTTTATTGAACAGAATTTGAGAGGGTCGAGCGCAATGTCTGGGACGTTTTCTGCACATTTTTGTTTCCTTTTTAGGGTGATTGTGTCGCGCAGTGCATTTGAAAAGTTCATGTTAAGACATTTACCATCACCGTGACTCCTTGCCCAACATGACACCTGTATGCCGAAGCTTCGGTCGTTTTCCGAAGCAGTTCCAAGTGATGGCGTGGCTCTGTGGTAGAACACCTGACTGCCACGCAGAAGGCCAGAATTTGATCCCCCCCCCCCCCACCTAAAGTGATGGCGTGGCTCTGTGGTAGAACACCTGACTGCCACGCAGAAGGCCAGAATTTGATCCTCCCCCCCCACCTAAAGTGATGGCGTGGCTCTGTGGTAGAACACCTGACTGCCACGCAGAAGGCCAGAATTTGATCCTCCCCCCCCCCACCTAATTATCTAAGGGGGCGCGAAGTCTGCCCCAAACATTTGCTCGGTTGGACCGGTCCCGTAGTTGTTCAATTTGCAGGGTCATGACCACGCAGGTGTTTTGGCGATAATGGCGGCCGAGGACCCATGATGTTGAATTCCAAGAACATTCTACTTTCCACCTTTACCCCTGGAAAGCCGGGGACCAAAGGCAGGTCGTTGTGAGAAGCACGTCATCGCTTCATTTTCATTTTTGAATCCATTGCCAGAATCCTTCAATCTGAAGGACTCTGCCATTGCGAATCGTTTTTCTTTCGAATTCGACCAACGGGAGGGGGGCGCTGCAGTAAACTATGTTCCTCCTGATGGAAAACCTTGCGCGCCCCGCCACGGTGGTCTAGCGGTTATGGCGCTCGGCTGCTGACCCGAAGGTCGCGGGATCGAATCCCGGCCGCGGCGGCCGCATTTTCGATGGAGGCGAAAATGTTTGAGGCCCGTGTACTTAGATTTAGGTGCACGTTAAAGAACCCCAGGTGGTCGTAATTTCCGGAGCCCTCCACTACGGCGTCTCTCATAATCATATCGTGGTTTTGGGACGTTAAACCCCAGATATTATTAAAACCTTGCGCACGCCCGTGAGGTCAACACAAACGCCGAATAACAACTGAAAGGGTGCACTGCAGCTGAAAAAACAAAAACAAGAACATAACTCATCTGTGCATATGCAGTAATTAAGGCGCCACCTGTCAGTCCGGCACTCGTGGGCATAGAGTTAACAGACTTATTACCTCTATGCACGTGGTAATCTACGAAAAAGAGTTTGTGTAAGTTAATCGAAGGCTGCGCTTGCACTACTAAGCGGATGTGTGCTAAATCGAACTGCGTTCGCGGTATGTTGCGCGCGCAATTGGTCGAGTATATAATCTAGTCTGGGAGTTCGTGGCACCTAAAATACCAATCGGCGCTTTAATCTGTGTTTGCCGCTGTACCTATAGCTAATAGTCTGGTGCGGCACGCGTTTCGCTGGGTAGATTACTTGCCTTTGCGATTGACGCTGCGTCTAAGAACGGCGTGACCATCTTGAAGAATACGTTGAAGCTGTAAGGCTGCTTCACGATGTCAACGCGTTTCTTCCTGATTGGGTAGCCGGGCTGTAAAAGGTACCATATACAGATTTCTCATGTCTTACAAGGTCTGTAAATATATCTACCACACGTAAACGTAACGAGTAACGTATACTCTGCTTTTATCTCTCAGCTACGCTCCCGCGCACACTATAGAGGGATGGAATCCTGCAGCTGACTGACAGAATGATGCAATCATGTTTGAATAGAACAATTGCTGTATGCCAAGCCTCATAGGCATGCGCAGGGTTCCCCTTCGGGGGGGGGGGGCGAAGGTTCATCGCGACGCCCCCCTCCCTGTTAAGTCAACATATGGGGCAGACTTTGCGCCCCCCTGTTCTTAGGTGACTAGGGGGGGGGGGGGGCCTGCCCTCGCCCCCGTGCGCACGCCTATGCCAAACCTCGCTAGTACTTCAACTTTCACAAAATATGATCGTTAACATGCAGGGTTATTTCAGCTTGCCTAGTATATATCAACGTGAAATATTAACTAAAACATGCTAGCACTACGTACGTTAGTAGTCGTGCTAGGGCAGACTACTTTGCACCTACACAACGCCACGAGAGCGTTGACCCTAATGCAGATGTTAATGCAGATAAGCTTAATGCGAATTGAGCTTATCTATCATGCAAACTGAGCGGTGAGAACACAGCACGTACGAAGGTATGAGCCGTGTGCTGATCCCTGTCAAAATAAAGCGCCCGCGACAGCGCCCGGCAACATAAAAGACAGTTCCTGGCGGAGCCATGCAGCCCCTCCTCCGGGACCACCATGGACCTTTCGCGCGACGGAAGAGGCCGGCAAGTTTTCTCTCCATCTAGACACAACAGATCATGTACCGGAAGCATGGAGGCAAAAACTTTATATCTGACCCCCACCGCGTAACATGGACACTCACTTTCACGAAGGCCAATGAAAGGCTCGAGTAAAAGACTTGGCGCGCAAAGTTGGATCTAAGCGAGGCATCGTCTACGTGGACGTGGCCGGACCGTCATCAGAGGGGTATGAGCAGCGGCTGTCATTCACCACGATTCTCAGGTCAATGGGCTCTCCTTCAGAGCCCCAAACACGAGCGGAAGGGGTAGCAATAGTGCTAGCAGCCCCCGATCCCAGATGCAATACGGTTATCACAGACTCCCGGTAAGGCCTCTTTTCAACACATAGTTGGGGAGGTGGCACTACTGGCCTGCAAAATTCTCAAGAATGCCGAAAAAGTGATAGATCACAACCAGTCCAAATGTATTATCTGGACTCGGGACACGAGGGTTTGCAGGGTAATGAGATTGCAGACGCCATGGCCCAAGCGCTTACCTCCCGGGCGTCTCGTTCCCCAACCCTTGAGGACTCTGAGAACAGGAAACCCTGCTGACCTTTAAAGAAATTTATTCGATTTTCGAGAGCGTCATCGACTCTATCCGGAGCCTGCTAAGGGTCTGAGTGGAGCAGATGAGCGAATTCTACGCAGGCTACAGACCAATACTCTGCGACTGGAAGTACCCGCACTCTGGGGAGACCTCAGACGTCTTTCACATTGAGTGGGCATGCACCCAAAACCCCTCTCTTTCACCATCCCCCACGCGAGAGGCATGGTAGACCGCTATCCACGACTGCTCTTGACCGAAAGCCCAACGGGGTCCAAAGGGCGAGAGTGGCGGCTGAGTCTCGCGGTGTCCCGGACTGAGGACAGCGACCATCAGGGGCCGCCAACATCGGCCCCCGAAACCTCTCTCTTTTAAATAAAGTTTGTTCTCTCTCTCTCCGCATGAGCTGCGCTCGTCGACTGCCCTCGCACGCTTTCACTCGCACATAGAACGTGCGATGCGCAGGGCGATGTTATCGCCCTTGGATTTTTACGGAACCTCACGTAGACGGCGTCGGCAAAAATGCGCCTAGATCGAGCGTCTGTGCAATTGCTATCGCAGTAATAGTGAATGGAAGGACTCACAAAGATTCCCGTGATGCCACCGATCCTCGAACTGGGGACTGCTAGAATGCTGCTGTAACCCCAGCCGTCGAAGTCGCAGAGCATGCTGAGGCCATTCTCCTGCGCCCCTTCTTCGTCATGATATACTCGAAGCACAGCAGAATGGCACGCACCGCGTCGATGAAAGACACCTGCACTCCACCACGGACATTGTTCATATTAAAAGCAGTCATTTTCAGAAATTCATTTATTGAAATAATAGGCAATGGTACGGGCAAATTCTCAATCGTGGTAACTGTTGTTGCTTTGTGTAGGAGACCTTCTGGGGTCCTGGACGAGACGGTTAGAATTCAGACACTGCCTCGTTGAAATGTGAAAGCAGAGAAGTGTTGTAACTCTGCAAAAGAGCGCAATACTGCATAGTCACGACGGCGCTTACGGCGTCATGCTTTCGGTTGCCTCGCCGTCATCTCTTTGAATAAGAAAACATTTAGGGGCATGTTACACTCTCTGTAAAACATGAAAGCGAAAGTCTACTGTACAATTGTTAATGCATTAATTTATGCAATCCGGGAAAGACGTGAGGAGTCGCAGTGTGGGAGCTCAGACGATTGAATTGTACCCCCCCCCCCTAAGCTTAAGCTTTCTCCACCTCCTTTATGTTGCACTTCCTCTATATCGGTCCCCACTTGACCAAGCGACGACGATTACGTCACATGGTGATGCCATCATCTAGAGTCATGTTAGGACGTTGCACATTTTGAATAGCTGTGATGTCATTTGGACGTCACACCATGACTTCATTAGTGAAGTATCTGACGTGGATTTTGTACGACTTCATTCGCCAGCCGTGTTTCGCTCAATTGCGAAATGTCGCAGCCAGTGCTGCTGTTCCTCTGTGCTTTCTGTACACGCCCACTCTTTCACGTGTACCTGATTGGGGTTCCAGGCGCCCGCCCTGAGAATGAGGATGAAGCGACCCTTCCTGTCCTTCTCGGGCAGCAGGCCGACGAGGTTCCTGGAGAAGACGTGGTCCAACTCCGAGGGCAACAGGTTGCGGAACAGGTCGGCCTCCTTCCTTTTGGAGTCGTAGTAACGCTTCAGCACCTCGAACGCACGCTTGTGCTTCGCGTGGCAGAAACGAAGGAACGCCATTAAGAAATCGCTGTCCATCTTGGCGTTCAGTGACTCGTCCCTTCAGCGGCAGGAAAAAGGGCCAGTAAAGTTTTTGTACATGGCGCATTAGCGAAAAGCGACTGTAAACAAGCCGTGACAGATCTGTAGCCTAGAAGTACTGCTCCCCTAGCGGGTCTGACGAAGATGTGCAATTGCCAATCCGCGTTATGGCCATCTCCAGGAGGGATAAAAACGGGCACACAACATCGACACTAACGGCGAAAAAGTCCCATCGCAGCACTGACGCGGGCCTGCAACACGCCCAGACCAATTAGCAGCAAAGCTTTACTTGTGCCGTACTGCGTTTGTTATATGAACTTTCAGCAGGGCCTTAGCGGTAGACAAGAGGTAGAGCGTCTGCGTATATAGGGGTTCAGGAAGGAAGAAGGAATGAAAAGGTCTCTATTTCTGCCTCTCGTCGGGGGCACGGATAAGTGCCTTTAGGGATGGGAAAGTAAAGACGAGTACGATTTCGAATGCCATTCGGTGCCCGCCGGCTTTTTCTGAAGGGGAAAGAATTATCTCGACCGAGCGCCGAGATGGCTCTTGGGACGAGGGCACTCAAATGGGCTCAAACCACTGTACTCATGACAGAGCGTATAGGCTTGGGTGTGTTGGTAATCCATTTTACTATTTTAGCGCACTATTTAAGCCGGCACCAAATGAAATGAGAATTTTGGGCCGAAGTCATGAAGAAATGGCACATGAAATACTCGAGGCCTTTCACATTGCAAAGGGCGAAACGTGTTGCAGTGATAGCTCTGTGGCGTTGCGCAGAATGGAACAAGATTTCCTGCAATCGTTTTTATAATCTCCAGAATCAAATAATGACACACAGTAATTGCATGCCATGTTTTTGTTATGCCTATTTGGTTAGTTCGGTTGATGTGAAGGCGATTATGATAACCATGTGACCGCGTGAGTGTATATTTCAGCCTCGCTTTGGTGATTAAAGAGTTGGCAGTCTCGCCGCTTTCTTACCTCCTTCACCGTTTCCCTGTAGTCGGTTTTTGGCTGGATATCATTCCTAGGATTTGGGGACATCTGTACGCGGCGTCACCTCTCAGCGGCAGCAACGGCGTCCTGAAACTGAGCGGGAAATAGGCGAAAAAAAGATTACATCTCTTGAAAAAAGCAGTTTCAAAAACGAATCCGAGTTCTATATAGCCGAGCCCACCGGCACATTTTGGTAAAATTGCAGTATCGAAATACAAAGGTGTGGCAAGGGCAATTGAACACGCCATAGAAACACATAAGGCCCCATTATAAAATATTAAACACTCTGGGAAGCCACGCGGTTTCTAGTGGGACACTTTGATTTTAACAGAATGTTCAAATAAGTCTCTGCTGTATGAAACCGGTGGTCGTTTTGATAACTATCTTTTTTCGTCAGATATGATTTTTTTCGCCTATTTCCCATTCAGTTACGGCAGGCCACCGCTGTCACCGACGAGACGGCGCTACGTGCACATGTCTCCAAATCCTGGTCAAGATATCCTTGATGCAATGCACCAACTAGCCCAACGAGCTCTACTACAGACATCAGAAGAACGACACAGACAGCGCTGTGTACGTGTCGTTCTTCTGTCCTCTGTCTTGTTTAACAGTGTGCTAAAATAGTGAAATCGACACTGTATTCAATAACGCGCCCCGCCACGGTGGTCTAGTGGTTATGGCGCTCGACTGCTGACCCGAAGGTCGCGGGATCGAATCCCGGCCGCGGCGGCTGCATTTTCGATGGAGGCGAAAATGTTTGAGGCTCGTGTACTTAGATTTAGGTGCACGTTAAAGAACCCCAGGTGGTCGAAATTTCCGGAGCCCTCCACTACGGCGTCTCTCATAATCATATCGTGGTTTTGGGACGTTAAACCCCAGATATTATTAGTATTCAATAACGCTTACACCGTGCTTCCGCTCTGGTTTGGTACATAGTGAGGATGTATACATCTGTGCAGATGCGTCGATAGCGACACCTTGTGAGTACTGACAGGCAATGCAAAATTGACAATTTCCGTTTCCTTGATATGCCAGTGTTAACGCCAGAGAAAGGAAACGTGTAAGTTTTTGCCGTCCAGCATGCACAAACCAGCCTTACAGCAATGAGCATTATCATGACGAGTTAACACGGGCCGTTGGGTTTGCGAGCTCTGCGTCCTGCATATGAGGGCAGTTGTTTACGTGCAACTCGTAGCAGACGACAGGGCTGCTACTGAATGAAGGAAGGAAAGGGACTTTTAAGGGCTCATATCAGAATGTTTAGCGCAGATTTATAAAAACGGGACAAGAAGAGACAACACGTACACAGGCGCTAATTTTCAACGAATGATTTATTTGAACCCGGGTCACCCATATTTATACACTGAAGAACGAAAACTCGCGCATGCGCAGGTACAGCACCTTCGAGGAAAACCAGTTCTTTGCTTGTCAAAGACAGTGACGGGGTACTAACACAATCTTTGCCGAGCCCATGAATAGTTGCTGATTTGGTTTTCCTCGAAGGGCTGTACCTGCGCATGCGTGTGTTTTCGTTCTTCAGTGTATAATATGCGTGATCCGGATTCAAATAAATCATTTGTTGAAAGTTAGCGCCTGTGTACGTGTTATCCCTCCTTGTCCCGTCTTGATAAATCTGCGCTAAACACTTCAGATATGTCGTACCAACAAGGCCAGAAGTCAGCCCTTGCTAGATTCATTTAAGGGCTCGTTTTTTCTTTGCTAGACACGTACAATATTAATGAGAACTAGCAGACTATAATGCCAAGTTATTTGAAGTAGATTTGATATAAACGTGAAGAAAGTAAAGTGGACGAAAAGATAGCTTGCCGCCGGCAGTGACCAAACCTGCAACCTTCGAAAGTATTCGAAGGTTGCAGGTTCGGTCCCTGACGGCGGCAAGTTATCTTTTCGTCCACTTTACTTTCTTCACATTTATATAACTCCCTACAAAAACATCCCCTATACTTTCCTTGGCAGTATTGACTGTCAGTTCTCATTAATATTAGGGCTGCTACTAGTACGTCACGAGTTGCTGTTTCCACGTAATAGAGTACGTCAGAATGTGTTGACATGTCGCTGTGAATCTGCCCCCTTGATATCGAAATCGAAAATGTTTTCTTTTTGAAGGGTTACTGTCACAAATATGGCTTTTGCTTTTTTTTTTTTTTTTGCTGCAATATGATTGCTTCAGCGCGCGACAGATACTAATTACAGTCTGTTTATTACCGGCCTGTCTCAGTTTCGGTTTGAGAGAGCTCCGAGAACGACAAGCTCTGATGACGATGATGAGTTATGGCTGTATTTAGATCGCTTCGAGGAAGTTAGGTGTCACCTTCAAGTCACCTAAGATAAAGTTACTGTATATGCTACCTTCAGGTAGCAGAGTTGCGCATCCGTCTTCCAAACGCCGCTAGCAACGAAGCGTTGCAGAGAAGCTGACGCTCGGGTCTTGTATTTCTCGATCGCGCCGCTGCAGCGAACTGGATTGACACTAGTCATTCACAGTAAAGTTAATCACCGGTCTTCGACACGCCATGCAGACTTGCCGATCGGTGACCCGGTAGGCATGTCGCCTGCAAAAACGGAGCGCGTCTTCGCCGCATAACTGTGGTTGCTAGCCAGACCTATGCGCAACTCTGCTACCTAAAGGTAGCATATATACAGTAACTCTAACCTAAGATGATGTCAATGTCGCGACGTGCGGCGTACAGCGCTGGATCGCGCACGCGAACTTCAGAATTCAAATAAATTACCTCGCAATTAATCTATAGATATATATTCGTTGTTGAGACGGGAATCGATCCCGCAGGCTATCTCGGCCTCGAAATTTTGTGTCAGTACCCCTTAAGGTACGGTATTATATATTCAATGCGTTCCAAGGCACGATACTCTTTTTAGAGTTTGTGACAGCAGTGTTCCTACAAGCAGAGTCTGGGCAGACAGGAGCAGTGTCACTTACGGTCAATGAGCTTTTTCAAATGTTCCAATTCGCGCGACGTCGTTGGGCTCACTGGGCTCGCCGGGGAGGGACCATCCGATTCGAAGTCTTCCGAGGACGGTGGACTACCTGCCATCTCGTCTTTGCGAGCGAACGGTTGGTTGAACGGTTCGGACACGCGCCACGCAGCAGCGCGTGGAACAAGCTCACGCTATACTTCCTCTTCGTTAGACAAGAACGACGCACGCATTTCTGTTGTTCTCACTGAAATTCCAACTCGTCTCTCCTTCGTGAAGCTTTGCTCCTCTGACTGCATGCTCGCTGGCGTACTACTCGTTTTCTGCCATTTTCATTTGAATTTCGAATCGCATTTCCATATGCGCCGATGGCCGCCCGCCGCTGCGAGCGGCCATTGCCACTGCTCAATTTGCTGCAGTATCAGCGGATCGCATGACAAGCTTGCCACACCGTGTAATCTGAACGTATTGTTCTTGTCAGCAGCATACGTGTGTGCGTGTGTGTTTGTGTTTCTGAACAGAATCGATGGTCTGGTGCGACGGAGACTTTCTACAGCTCAGTAAATGTATAACTTTTTCAATATATGCGCTTTAATATTTACACTTATGCATTCGCCGTAGACGACTCAGAGGCGAAAGCCACCTTCTTTTTCTTTTCTGTCGATTTATTGATCCTCCCCCGCCCCCTTCGAAAGCTTTCTACACCGAACGCGGTTTCGCTCTGCCTACTGGATGGCCTTTCTGGACCTCACTTGATTTTGCACTGCCTCCGTGATAGACCCACATTTGACCAAGCGACGATGTCATGTGACGACGTCATTATGCGACGCCACGTTATGTGACATCATGATAACGTCACAAATTTCGGCAATATGTGACGTCATGATGACGTCATCAGGCGATGAAGGTTTTTCTTAATCACTCGTGTTGACGTCGCCGATGGTCAAATTCGCGTTTGATGAGGCATCTGGCTTTCACCTTGGAATTGGTCTGTGTCCCTAATCCCGTTAATGGGGACGGCAATCGCCGGGCGGATTCTAAGGGCTGGCGTCAAGGCCCTCCGAAAACGCACCACGAAAGCGCGGACAATTTAGAGTTGGTCCTTTGGTGCGCCAGCGAACGCCGGTTGTGGTCCAAAGACCGAGTCAGAGCCGAGAGTCGATAACACAAACGAAAACGAAATATATTCTCAGTTAAGGCAATACAAACACAAACACGTGCACACTCGGCTGGTACCAGTTACAACTTCACAATATAACTCAGATGGTGTTTACACAACGGGAGCTAAACAAACAGATCACACGCAACCAATGCAATCACATGCATTAAACTATTCGATGACCGTTAAAGTCCTGAATAGATAGTGGCGTATCCAGTCCACAATACTTGGACGGTAAACGAATGCTTCTCTTCAAGGAAACACTCACGCCAGCTCCAGCGTTGATCGTCGTAGCTCAACCGTCGTCGTGACTTGTCACGGCTCACACGGCGTCGTCATCGGATTCTTCCAGATCCACGAGCGATTGACCGCACACCATCATAAACACGTCTTCTTTGGCTAACGGAGCCACACTTAGCGTAACTTCACCATCACCGGGCCGACTGACTCGCTCACTGACTTGCCGACTCCCTTCACTGACTGACTGGCCTCGTCGTTTGCACGCTTTTATCCCTTCTTCCCCGGTTTCTAGAAGCGTCGGGATGTTTCTTCTGCGTGCAGTACAGCTAAGCCTGGGGAAAGGGCGAGAGCTTTCTCGTATGTTCGAATCGCGACGGCATCGCTCGCGGATGCGTCACCCTCTCCTTCTAGAAAGATCCAGGCCTTGCCAGGCGTTCGATCGTGTTTACGGCGTCTGGCTCGAGTGGGTGAGGAGGATGCGGCGCGCCGGCGTCTTTTGATGCTTGTTTTTTCGTCTTTCGCGCTTCTTGGGCGCGCGATTCGCGCCGTTCTGTCTCGTAGCAGTTTGAAAGCGGCCTCGCGCGCGCTTTATAACGCGATCGTTTGTGACACTGCCCCCCACTTCAAGAATATTATCACATAATATTCAAACAACACAAACGAGCGCGCACATACACATCCAAAAATGTCCACATACAGAGTCCATAACTCAGTCCACACACAATGCGCGTCACATTCATAATAGAACTCTGAATACAATTCACAGGGCATTTCAATGTCGAAATATAAACCCAAGTACATAAGTACAAAACGCCATCATACATTTCGTATAAAACAATGCGAACGCACAAAACAAAGCTCTTCAATTATAATGCATATACAATTATATCGATAGCATTGTACACATAAAATAACGCAAGTAACACTTCGGCTCACTAGCCATACACACTTCCCGCAGGGTATAAACACAACACATTCAAACTCAAAACACTTCAATTCCAACACCCTGTCCTGTTCAAACAGACTCGCGCTTGCGCCCCTTCTTTCGGTGCTCGCTCGCTCTCTTTCTGTTTCTCTTGTTTTTCTTGCGAGCCGTTCCATTTGACGGTGCCGGAGGGGGCGTCTCTGCTGCCGTCGACACATTTGACGCTAGCAAGGCGTGGTCGCGTTCGTTAGAACGTTCGCGGTGCTTCGCCAACTTCTGCGCGTCGTGGTGTTTTGCTTGAACGACCACCTTCGTCATCTTTTGAGCCGCAGATGATGGTGGCCGCTCAGTTGCAATGTCACCTGCTCTGCGTGTCGTCACCGGCGGTACAGTGACCGTTGGAGCTCCATTGTTGCCATTCTCTGACGCCTCGGCTTCAGTATGAGCTCGGGTGACATCTTTCCTGAGATTCTCTTCCGCGGTTTCTTTACGTCGCGGTTCCTGAACTGACGAGGGCTCCATCTTCGGGGCTTCTCCCAAACGTTCAGGATCGTATGGCCCTCGAGCTCCGTCGATGTTTCCCACGATTAGGTCAAACAGGGGGTTATCCATGCACAGGGCAGTAACTCTCCCGCTGAAGTAAGGGGTCTCAACCTCAATCTTGGCTTCGGGAAGCATTCGAATGGAACTATCAAGCAGCGAACCGGTGGAATTGCCTGTGAAGTCACTCTCTCGGACCAATTTCTTTCGTACGATAACGTGGTGCACCCACTATCCTTAGTACTGTGACTTCCTTTCCCCAACTTTCCCCTTAAGTGTCGGCATTCCTTTAGTCGAGTCTGTTGTCACCGCAGCACCAATGAAATCTATCTTCCTGCTTTTCACTCGGCTAATTCATCTTTGCTGCTTCTGTTTCCACTTTTGGCGGGGCATACGCACAAGCTGCTTGGTGGGCTTTGCTCACATCACTTCGACATGCGTCGGCTTTGTGCCCAGTCTGACCACATTTAAAACACTTCATCACACTGGGGCGTGAGAAGTTGGTCCGACAACTGTTAGCGCGATGACCCACGCGGTTACACAGAAAGCATCGCGGAACACTCTCTGGTGCACGCTTGGTTTCTTCAGGTGCCGATCTCTTTGACTCCTCGTGAACTTTTTTTTACTTTGGCTAGATTCGTGCCACCTTGCGCTTCCAAGAATTGGTCGGCCAATTCAAGCATATCCTCGAGCGATTTAGCTTTCCTCTCTTTCAGATACAGCGACAGGCTCGGGTGGCAACTGGTGAGAAATTGCTCTCTGATTAGAAGCTCTCTAAGCTCACCGTACTCCTGTGCCGTCTCTGAAAGTTCGATCCACCTGTCAAAATAATGGCTAGCCGCGCGGCATACTGCGTTGCCGTCTCGCCATCAGCTGGCTTTCCCGTACGGAACCGATCACGGAAGCCTTCCACGGTGAATCGAAATCGCTTCAGCAAAGCAGCTTTCACTTTCGTGTAATTAGCTGCATCGGTAGGTGTCAGCCTACCGTACACACTGAGCGCTTCGCCACTCAAACAAGTGCTCAAAGCTGTTGCCCATTGCTGCTCCGGCCAATTTTGGCTTCTAGCTATAGTCTCAAACCTGTGCAGGTATGCATCAAGGTCATCTTTCCTCTCATCAAACGCCACAAGCAGTTTGCTTGGGTTCAAACGGAAGCTATGATCTTCCCTTTCGCTGCTCTCCACTCTAGCCTGGACGGGAGTCTCTATGCGCTGCTGCAAACGGAGCCGTTCGAGTTCCAATTCGTGCTGCCGTTGCCTTTCTCTCTCAGCCATCTCAGCTTGCATCTGTCTCTCTTGCCTCTTTCTTCTCTTCCTCTCAGCTGCTAGCCTCTCTCTTTCCACCGCCTCCTTTTCCTTTTGGCTCACCCACTTTCGTAGTTCGGCCCCAGAAAGACCCATCTTCTCACCAAGGGCAACTAACTTCTCGAGATCCATGATGCCCGTCAAACAAAACCTAGCCGCGTGCACAATACCTCTGCCTAACTTCGAATACCAGTACACTCTCTGCACACAGGTTAGCGAGAACGCGGTGCAACACTCAAAAATCGTTCGCAAGCACTATCAACGTCTCAAGGCTCTTTCTCCCTACTTTGGACACACTTTTGCACCAAAAAGGTCCTGTGTCGCGGACGCCAGAATAATTGTCCCTAATCCCGTTAATGAGGACGGCAATCGCCGGGCGGATTCTAAGGGCTGGCGTCAAGGCCCTCCGAAAACGCACCACGAAAGCACGGACAATTTAGAGTTGGTCCTTTGGTGCGCCAGCGAACGCCGGTTGTGGTCCAAAGACCGAGTCAGAGCCGAGAGTCGATAACACAAACGAAAACGAAATATATTCTCAGTTAAGGCAATACCAATATCACAAACACGTGCACACTCGGCTGGTACCAGTTACAACTTCACAATATAACTCAGATGGTGTTTACACAACGGGAGCTAAACAAACAGATCACACGCAACCAATGCAATCACATGCATTAAACTATTCGATGACCGTTAAAGTCCTGAATAGATAGTGGCGTATCCAGTCCACAATACTTGGACGGTAAACGAATGCTTCTCTTCAAGGAAACACTCACGCCAGCTCCAGCGTTGATCGTCGTAGCTCAACCGTCGTCGTGACTTGTCACGGCTCACACGGCGTCGTCATCGGATTCTTCCAGATCCACGAGCGATTGACCGCACACCATCATAAACACGTTTCTTTGGCTAACGGAGCCACACTTAGCGTAACTTCACCATCACCGGGCCGACTGACTCGCTCACTGACTTGCCGACTCCCTTCACTGACTGACTGGCCTCGTCGTTTGCACGCTTTTATCCCTTCTTCCCCGGTTTCTAGAAGCGTCGGGATGTTTCTTCTGCGTGCAGTACAGCTAAGCCTGGGAAAGGGCGAGAGCTTTCTCGTATGTTCGAATCGCGACGGCATCGCTCGCGGATGCGTCACCCTCTCCTTCTAGAAAGATCCAGGCCTTGCCAGGCGTTCGATCGTGTTTACGGCGTCTGGCTCGAGTGGGTGAGGAGGATGCGGCGCGCCGGCGTCTTTTGATGCTTGTTTTTTCGTCTTTCGCGCTTCTTGGGCGCGCGATTCGCGCCGTTCTGTCTCGTAGCAGTTTGAAAGCGGCCTCGCGCGCGCTTTATAACGCGATCGTTTGTGACAGTCTGCAAGTTAACGAAACGAAAAATATCAAAAATATTACACGAACAACAAACGTGGTATACTTGACAGGGACAGCAATTTTTTCCATAATCATATGAACACGGTGAAATCGACGAGAGTTGGCTTGTGCGCAGGAGTCTGAACGTCTGCTCGCAAGAGTGACTGATTGCTCGCCGGGCTTTTTGCGCACGCGATAATTCTTGTCGGCCTCGCTGGTTCGCGCCATGATGCTCTGGGAATTTTTTTATTTATTTGTTTATTCAATACTGCAGACTAATGGTCCATGCAGGGTGATTCGTACAAGTACAAAAGAAGTAGCAATGACACAACAACAGAGAACGTTATTTTGCAGTTTGATCACATGTGTCGGTAAGGCAGTCCCATTCACTAATGGTTCGCGGAAAACATGAAAACTTAAATAGGTCAGTGCGAGCAAAATATGGGGTTAAGGCGTTTGAGTGCTGGTGTCGGGTGGGCCTGCTAGTGAGGGGCGTCAGTTGGAACACTTGCGCGATAGTATATTAAAGATTAGGAAGCTTTACACGTCAAGTATACCAAAAATGAGCGAGGTCATGAAGGCACAGGTTTCCCTGAAAGGGATTTGCCGCCAGAAAACATCGACATTGATCTCCAGAATGTCAGAAATGTGGACGTCGATTTTGAAATATGGAGTTTCTGCTACACAGTTATGTTTCAACACATGGTGATCGAATGGGGTACCATCGATAACGAAAAAAAATTCTTGAGTCCATTCATGTCTGTGTAGCTCATGAACACACTTATAAATAAAATAAAAAATATGAGGAAAGGCAGTCATCTGCGGGTCGGGCCGCTAGCAAGGTCCGCGGGCCGCGTGTTTGGCACCTCTGCTGTATCGGCTGCGTTGTCGGCGCTTGTAAATTACACGTGAAATGAAATGAGAGCAGTGAAAGACTTCATAAAGTTCTCTCGCCGTCACTAAATAAAAATGCTCGTCAGCATCGCAAGCACTGCAGCGGAGAAAGAGCGCGCCCAAATCATTTGCCCGCCCGCACTACACTGTACGACTGTACCCGCACGGATGATGATGATGATGATGATGATGATGATGATGTGGTGCCGTTCCCTTTATAACACCTCGCCGCGTGTATGGCGGCTTGGCAAAAAAAAATACAGGAGTATGAAAACCCCAGCTAAGGGAAAAAGAAAAAAAAGGAAAAAAAACGATTAAGGAGGATGTGAGGGACGACCTACTCTATGAAACGAAAAAGAGGGGGGGGGGGTCCGTTCACTTCGCGACCCTCTGAAGAGATAAGATTCTCCATCTTTCCAAGCGCCGCTTAGTGCGCTCCACCGCTCCTCTGTTCATCTCCCCACCATCACCCTCGAATCCCAGTGCGAAATGCAACGGAATGTCTCCTCTACATTGGGGTTCGATTTCCCTGCACTGCACCACAATGTGTTCCATAGTTTCGTCCGCACACTCACAGACCCTACACAACACATCCTGCTGCTCACTATCTATAGTCCGCTGGCGTTCCAAGGTGCGCAGGGCCCCAGCTCGCGCCTCGAAGAGCAGGCTGCTTCCAAGGCTATTGTCATATATGAACACCGCGACAATGGTCCGCTTGTGTTGTCCATACAAGGTCATAGAGCTCTTGCCCCCCATCCCCTGCATGCAGCCACAGCTCCTCTTCCTTCTCCTGGACACGGTCGCGCACATCCTTCACATATTGCTGCCATATGTGTCCGCCTGTATAGGTGCCGTGAAGAAGCCATATTTCTTCTCAAGGCGGTATATGCGGTTTGTCCAGTTGGTGCGCATATACGTCGCTGAGAGGTAGTCAGAGACCTGTCGGGCGAGTCGCTCTTTCCGCAGAAAGGCAAGCAACCACGGTAGATCAGTTTGCTTGCCGCCTCCCGTGCCTCGAAGGTGGACCACCCGAGGTCTCCTTGAACAGCCTCGATAGCTACTGCCCCATGCGATCCCAAAGCAGTGCGGCCGACCTCTCGCTGCCGTCGTTCCAGCCATTCCCTGGTCGCATGAGACAAGCAGACAACGGCGTTGCAGAAAGTCAGTGCCGGCACATGCGCAAGCTTCCACATGTCGCGAACCATGAGATATCTGTTGAATCCCCATATGCTTCTGCGCCGGAGAACACACTGTGCCCGCAGGGCCATCCGTCTGACTATTTCCTCGTGTTCACTATAAATGTCGCCTCCTGCACACAGCGTCACTCCGAGGTACTTGTATGATGAGGCAACCCCAGCGCCTTTCCGGACAGCGTCAGGGTTTCGTTGCCCAGTGTCACACCCACCAGCTGTACTACTGTCGTCTTCTTGGCGTTATAGCGATCGAAGCCCCAGCTTTTCGACTTCCGCTGCACAGATGTTGAGTAGTGCCTGCATGTCTCGATGATTTTCTGTCATTAAAACGATGTCATCTGCAAACGCTAGTCCCGGCATCTTGCGATTTTCGTCTATACCGGTGGTGCTGTATTTCAGGCTGAAGCCAAGGGAAGACCTCTCTATCGCTCGCTCAAGTCCGGACACATAAAATAGGTATAGTATCGGCGATAGTGGGCAGCCCTGACGGAGACCCCTCGAAACCTCCACAGATTCTGTCGTGACCCCAGCAAAGGACGTCGTTAACTGTGTTGCCGCTGTACAACTGCTTAATTGTTGTAAGTAGTGTTTCCGGAGACCCAGGTCTCTCAGGCAGTTAGAGAGACTGGCATGCGGAACATTGTCATATGCTTTCTCCACATCCAGGAAGCAGCAAAGCAGTCCACGGGTTTCTTTTCTGGCAATCTCGGCCCAATGCGTAATCACGAAGAGGTTGTCTTCCAACCGCCTGCCCTTTCGGAAGCCATTCTGTAGTTCTGTGAGGAGACCTTTGGACTCCGCCCACCCGTAGACCCAGTCTTTTATCACCTGCGTGAAGGCTCTGTATAGCGTGCAGGTGACTGTCAGTGGTAGTCGCTTAGATGACTTGTATTGCCTCCTTTCTTGGGGATCAGCACTACTCTGCCGAGTCGCAATTCTTTGGGTATCTCCTCGCCATCCAACATGTTGGTGAAGAAACCAGCCAACTGTTCTTTGCAGTCTGAGCCTAGACACTTCATTAGGTTAGCTGGTATGCCGTCAGGCCCTGTGGCTGTGTGCGTCCGAAGGCGGGAGAGTGCACGTTCGACACTCCTGTGTGAGAAAGCCCAGTTTGTCTCCGAGAGGTGCGGAGCGGTCGGCACACTTCGAGTCTTGCTTGTAGGACTGTCCTTTGCGTCTGCAGGTCAGTCGTCCGTCACGTCAACGGCTACCCGTAGCCCCGTAGCTACCGTAGCGGCTGCTTGGCGAGCTTGCCGCTACTTTCTGCGGCCTGCGCGCCGCCATCTACGAACGTTGGTTTCCTCTCAACGGCACACAAAACATAGCCTTTGAGATTTGGGTGTAAAGTCTAAGAGATCTGAAGAAGCAGGTGTTAGAACAAGTGTTGATTGGGTAACCATGTACTATTTTCTTAATTTGTAAGCTTATAACTAGCCACTAGCTTACACTTTACATGAGTGCTAAAATTTTGTTGTGGCCTTCGCGATGACGTTGGTAGCGGCACGTCGCGGAGGCCACGTTTTTGTTGAGTCAGTTTCGCTTATGATCATCACAATGTCGCTAGTGTAGCCAACGTTTATAGAGTGTAGCCTAGCCGTTCGAGCCAATCACGAAGGGAGAAAAAGTGACCAATCAAACTCACTGCAGTCGGTCACATGGCGTACTGCGACGATATTTAAAACCAACGTATTTACCGAAACCGATTCCTAGGTCAACAGCGCACAGTTTGTAGCGGCGCTTATGCTTAGGAGACGATTGACTGCTTGCGATACTGAAGCCACTGCTACCACGTTTTTGAGGTAAGCGGGCTGAATGTGCCGGCGCAACCGTTTTGGTGCTTGTAGAACCGCCCCATGTTACATTGACTGTTCCCGTAACCTGTGGTTTTCATGAAAACCGTGTGTCGTTGGAACCGCTTACTTTGGTTTAGCGAGAAACGATGTTTTCGTTCAGCAGTCCTTTCCGGCCGTTTTAGCGCACGAAGTTGGGCGCGTTTTAGAGACGCCTCTCTCGTCATAAGTTCTATTTTTTTTAAATGCGAAACATTTCTTAGCGAACCTTTGGCACTTTGAGCGTTTCTATCTCGTCCGGGTGCTCTCATGACCGTCTCCTTAACTTGGCGTAGACCGAAATTGGCATGGCAAGGTAAGAGCATTTGACGAATATCACTATCGGGTCTTGACATGAATAACAGGAAAATCCTGTCGCGTACGTCGTCAAACCCTTTGCTCCAGACACGGGGGGCACATACCCGTTTACCACGGGCTGCGACGTACGGGTATGCGCCACAGGTGACTGACAGTTTATTTTACCCAGGAATGCGAGACAGACTTGGTAATTTAAATGCGAGGCGTTAAGAAAAACAGACATCGGCAGCGTTTAACCGACGAATGGAAACAATAAAATTAGGATCCCAGTAGGAATCGAACCCAAGCGTTCTGCGTGGCAGTCACGTATTCTACCACAGAGCCAAGTCCGGTCTAGAAAGTGCTTTGGAAAAACACCCTATGCAGGCGTAATGTCGGTGCGACGTCAGTTGTGGTTGTGGTTCTGGATATCTAATTTTACAAGAAAGCAATAAACACTGCATAGATACGATACAGGCGTCATAACAGATTAACGTCTGTGGTTCCAGTGTTGGCTCCGCTTTTAAAACAGTCTAATAAACATTACATTTGTATTCCTCTGATTCAGCAAGCTATATTGAAGCATTGCTCGACCCCGGTGGAATACATTAACGAAAGCTACGTGTGATATTCGCATGATTGCACCATGAAGTGCACTTAGTTTCGATGATACTGACGTATGTATTAAACGTGAGGGTTGACGCTGCGTCACACCATGTTACCCTTTAAACGCCAGTGTTGTCGACGTGCCTGGTAAGCCCGCGATGTGCACACAGTATACACTTACAAAAACACGTCGATCCACTTTGTAACGCTTGGCTCAAAGCCATAAAATACGACATAGAAGTACTCGCTGACTGCTTCGCATGAAACAGATTACCACAACGCATGGGATCTGCCGAATATTTTGTATTTTCATTTGTTTGTTTGGTTGGTTGGTTGGTTGGTTGGTTGGTTGTTCTTGTTAGCATTCTGGCTTCGCGTTTGCTAGCTAGTGCACCCTCGTGTTCCATGCCCGCAAAGCTATGCGGATGGGCAAAGAAGCTTCCTCGTAAATATGTTGCCTCTTACGATATGCATAGGCAAGGACTGTGATGCTGGCCGGTACCGTGAAAACTTCATGCTGACGTACTTGAAATTCTACCTTGCAGCTTGTACACGCTCGCACGACATGGAAAGACATGCGAGACAATACAAGGATTCGGCAGAGTCTGCGCAGTCTGCCGCGAGCACGGATCTGCCACCAGTGGAGACGATTTGTAAGCAGTTGGATGACAACCTCGCTGCAAGTGAGTCTTCATTTTTGCTTCCGAAAGTTCAGTTGTACGAGCTTCGGTGCGCCTTGGTCTGCTTACCTCGTTCAAAGCATAACAATTAGTGTCAGTCAGGGGCGTAGCCAGAAACTTTTTTTTTCGGGGGGAGTTGGGGTTCAACGGAACCCCTTGATCTGAAGTGCGGGCTGGGCAGGCAGATTAGGTAAAGTGTCATTTGTGCTCTGTGTGCCATGGCAAAAAAATATTTCGGGGCTGGGGGGGGCTGGGGCCCGGACATTTTCTTTAATTGTGGAGGCAATCTGCTGCTTTGCCATGGTCATTGGTGGGGGAGGGGCTGTCCTGCTTTCTTGAGTTGTACCTGACTATAGTTATGTTCAATTGAAAATCTGTTGTGCAACATTGGCTAATGCACTTTAGGTCTTTAGAACTTCGCTTTCTATGCATAAACCATGCTTGACCCCAAGAAAGTGTTCTAGCCTATATCTCACCTGGATCGAGGTTATGAAGCCTCGTCATTGTGCTGGGTTTTTAAAGATGTATTTAGTTTTCTATGTCTACATCTTCCCCTCCACTTGCATTATAGATTCAAATGGTGCAGATGACAGAACAGCCTCTGCACAAGATTTTCAAGAACATGTGGGCATATCGCAAAGGGCTTGCAAATGTAGGCATATTGCTGAAAGAAAGAAATGTTTAAATTACCACTCAGCTTGCACAACTCAAGTTGTACACACCTTCTTTAAGTGACCTCCTAGATTGGTTGCCACATGCATCTGTCCGTGGCACACTAAAAGTGATGCGCTGGGACCTATGTCGTAGCTGCTAAATACCAGGTGCACATGTTGAGATTTGGGCACTGTTATAAGGCTAAGAAAATTACATGATCACCTGACCCTGCAGCTTTGTCAAGCTTACTTTACCTTAGCGTAATATCCATTTATTAACAGCGAAGCTGTTTAGAAATCATTCCTTGTATCTCGTATCACAATACTGTCATCATAAACAGGTATGTGCACAAAAATTAGTTAAATCCCACTACTCGCCACTGGTCCACTAAAAATGGAAGCCCAACAATGGCTGCGAAGCAACTCCCGCCTAACCATACGCAGCCACGGGTCGCCCGAAGATAAATCTCACTCCCGAGGAAGAAGCCGCATTCCGAGAAACGATGCTTGCCGCTATGCACGAACGTCAGCGGCAGCGCCGAGAAGCTCCGGAGTATAACACCAACGGAACAGAAGAGGCTGCAGTGGCAACAAGATCCCGAATACAGGAAGCACAAACGTGGCACATGCTGCTCATGCTGCTCATGTGTGTTCCCTGCAGCAAGATCCAGCCTACAGAGAAGCGGAGCAAGCCCGTGCCTCTACCGGTGGCGCCGGCGCCACCATCATCGGAGCATCTCGGTCCCTTTCAAAGAAGAGTCCTGCGAGTGGAGAACCGAGGACGATAAGGCAAAGCTGGAGACCAAACTTTCTACAACTTCGCTACAGCGAAGTTCAAACAAAGCTCAACCTCTCTACAGCCAAGTTCTGCCTAGATACAATAAATAAGCATGAGACCGATGAGCTTTGCTGTGTATCGGGCGTTGCGTGGCTTAGTGCAAGCTTTGAGCCATTTATTATTAATTCAGCTTAAGTGGAATTTGATGCCTTTGCCCTTTAATGAAATTAAGCTCAAGAACCATAGATTTTGTTTGGGTTAGGTAAATGCAACCTACCAGGCGCACAAAAGCAACCAAACAAATTTACAATCTGGTGTAAAGAGAGTTGTGCTTGTGATGTCGGTATTTGAACACTTGTGTAGGACGTTTGACGTTGAACTGATGTATAAAATTGCTGCCTTTGGCAGGGTTACTTTCTTTCTGTGGCTGCAATGTGAAAGTGGAACAGGATGCCAAAGTGCCCAGAATTCTGGTGGTTAAGGCACAATGGGAGCAAGTACTGCCTAAAGGGACCCTGAAACAGTTTCGACAATTTTGTACGAACACATTGAGCCGGTAGAGCATGTCCTAAGGATCATTTACAGACCGATTTAAGCTCTGTGCATAAACTGTGTAATTTATTACAAGGCTTTGAAGCTGCAAATCGCCACCGATCACAGCGGCTCAGCCAAACGCGTTTTCAAACCGCCCACTTCCAGTGCGCGTCGTATTGGAAGCGCGACGTCACACAGGCGGCTGATCTGATTGGATATGTCCAGTACACACGTCACTGAACCTCCTGTGGGCAGCGAGCATCGTCTGTCTGTGTTACAACGTACTCCGTGTTGACGTGAGCTGAGCGACAGTGTTTATCTCGAGGTTTCTTTTCTTGGACATAATTAATTTCCCTAGCCGTGTTGTGTGCCACATATCTAGCAGTTTCTAGCAATTGGTGACTTGTAAAGCTGCGACATCGTGCAATGTTCGTGAGCCATCTGGCGAGCGGAATTCCTTCAGCTCATCGCTGCAATGAGCGTCGCACTCTCGCTATCCGTTCAACGCCACGATCCACGTTTTTGTGGCTGTAACTTCACCCCTGAACACAACCACATTGCCCGAGTTTACGCTTATCGGTGATCGTTCTCGAATTATTTTTGTTTGTCCGCATGCTTTTGCAGATTGTCGCTGTACAGGAGAATAAAATAAGATCTGCTGGTAGTGTGGTGGCACCTGTCGGAGTAGATATCAACCACTCCACGAACTTAATCTTTGTTGGGCCTCAGAGATTGCGCGCAACCCGTCGGCGCACAATATCTGAGACCATGACTGGGTGAAGCTCAACCGTCGAGTGTGCTCATGAGAGCGCTGCGATTGCCGGCGATGTCAGGGTCTGTGAGTTGAAGTTGCAAGGCAGTGGTGAGGAGGAGGGTATAGATATAAATTCCGTAGCGGCCTTGGTAGACAGTGCGTCGCTTAATTTCTGGTGCGAATGATTTGGGGATGCCCCTGCCTAAACGCTGACAAAACTTCAAAAAACCGTTTCAGGGTCCCTTTAAAAGGTCTATTGTGCATGCCTACTAAATGGTTGCATCAGGTTGATTGGCACTCGTTAGAGTTAACTAGTCTGCTATGCATCGCATGCCAGTCTTCAATTTTGGGCTACTGCCTATTTTGTATTGAACCAAGCATCACTTGAATGTGGTCTCTTCGACTTGGCTACATTCTTTATTTCAATTCAGGCGGTGCAGCACTGACTTCATTCTGACAAATCAGTGTTCGGACGCGTGCACGCGGGGAGGCAGCTGAATTCGCAGCAAGTCCCAAACTGTCGGGTTTATTTCCCTCCTGTTTTACTCGTCCTCTCGCCACTGGTGGACTGGTTCTCATTTCTGTCGAGGTGCATGCCATCTCATGGCCGCTACAACAGCAATGACCACCTTTTGTTCCACTCTTTAATTTGATTATATGTAGGCACATTCAGGCAGTGCTTTTGGCTCGAAGCCACAGAAGCTGCTTTCGTTCTTTCTTTCTTTCTTTCTTTCTTTCTTTATTTATTTTTTGTTTGGTGGAGTTCAACATTGCCCATTTTGCTTTTAACAGTACATTTAACCAGAATGAGGGAGCAGCACTTGATGCTTATATCATTGTCCAGGTACATTGCTAAATTGTTCTAGTGCACTAACTTGCTTTTACTTTGTAAGTCTTTCTCGTGGGACACATTTTTGGCCAAATAGCATCCACTGCAAGCCTTTTGTTACCACTTGTAAGATGCAACTTAACAAGGGTCCATACTCTCTCCTTTGTTACATATGGATTTACCACTCTTAAAGGAGCACTGACAAAATTTCGAAGGCGAGATAACCCGTGTGATGGATTTATATGGACACACACGCATTATCTACGAAATATCAACGGATAATAATGCCTAGAACATATTTAAAATCGCGTTTAAAGAGCGCGTCGCCCTACTCCACGCGAAACGCGCCTTCGGTGTCCGAGTAAACAACCAACGGCCACCTGCGTCACGAGTTTGTGTTGGCTGCCACGATTGTTGCGGGCGCTCTCTCCCACTGACTCCTAGCTGACCTTTTCAATGGAAAGAAGGGGAGTCTTGCACGGGAGTACAAAGGCTGATGTCCTCGCCGCCTCCTCGGCAGTGCATCTTGGGGGGGGGTCACGCATATTTACAACGCCTCAGAGAGCATTGTAGCAGCACCAGGAAGCCTTCGTTGAAAAGAGTTGTCGATGTGGTGCTCATGTGCATGCGGTTTTGTGTGCTCACGTAGCCAGCTATGCTTACACAGCCACCACTCTGGGTCCTGCCTCCCTCGGCGCTCTCTGAAACCAAAACTGCAACTGGGCACTATAAAACAGTCTCCAAATAATTAATGGTTGCACGCTCGAGCAAACGAGCTTTCCAGCCGTGATAAGTGGGTCGTTAACTACTTATCGCAACAGAAAAAACTAGATGCAAAATTTTGGTGTCAGTGCCCCTTTAATCGCCCACAGGAAATTTCGGCTCATTTCTGGCTTTCTTCCTCTATTTTCGATAGTGTCACGAGGCATGCAGGTAACGCACTGCACTTGCACAATATGAACTTGTGAAGTACTGTGCGAGAACTGGTTCAGAATGTACATCCATATTAAAGAGGCTTATAATTTATTTCGGGAAAGACATTGTTGTCAGGGCAAACACAGTGTACTCTGAATTTTTGCATATAGTGGAAACTTTTGTTTTCAGGTTCGGCACTGAAGGTTTACCTGCGCATCAGGCCTCGAGTCGGGGGCCGGCCGTTCACAGACCCGGCATTTCAGCCTCTTGATGACAAAACTGTGGAGTCCACCACAGCTACTCTGGAACACAAACATCAAAAGCGATTTAGCTTTACAAAGGTGGGTTTCACAGCCAGTATCTGCACAATGCACAATATCATTTTGTATATTATAAAGTAACATGTTCATGAAGTTGCTAATTTTGAGTGATACAGTTCGCCAGTTGCAATTTTTCAAGTCTGGGAACTTGGACACAAATTCAAACTATTCTGGTCAGAGGCGGTGGTGTAAATCCAGAAAAATCTGAAGGCGGGACAAGAGTCTTGCCCTGGTGGCAATTTATTTTGATACATATTTGCTTTATTTTGATTATATAAAAATTATTGTTCTTCAAAATAAAATTTAAAACTGAGCGCGAGTCCACACCTCGTCAGTTTCATTGTTCTATTGGGTATTCTCAAAAACCATTCAAACAGCACTTAAAATTTCCCTGCCAGGGTTCGTAGTGGTCCTTGTATGCCGATATGACGATCTGAATTTCGATCTCATATTGCGGATGTCGAATTCGCTTGGCCATTGACATATTCTGCTGCGTGTAACCAGCCTAAAAGATAGTTTCACTGCTGCACTGTGAAACCACCTTGTTAGGGGAATCTGTGCCACTGAGAAACCACACTTCTGCATTTCGGTCATTTTTTTTTAACAGAATTTTAATACTTAACATATTTTACTGCTATATGGCATAATTGCCACTAAAGTTCGTGCATTCTAGTAAACGACTGTGAACTGCGCAAAGTTGGGAAAAGACATTCAATGAAGCCATAGCACTAAAAATGCAGGGACCAAGGAAGAGGAGACGACGTGAATGTAAAGATGTAACAAACCAACTAGCCCAAAAGTCTGTTCTCTCGGAAAAGGAAGACTCAAGAGAAGATGCACATCTGTTGCACCCCATGTGTTTTGTGAATCTTCTTTAGTGTTGACCTTTTCCTGATTCCGCACAGGTCAAAACTGTTTACTAGACACAAAGTAAGTTAGAAGTGCTGCCTGTGTTATGTTTGTGTTTCTTTCCTGTGTTTTTGTCATATTAGGAAGAATTATATCTATATATACACCACACACACACACATACACACACACACTCAATTAAGTTGAAAAAATTCTAAAGCTGGGGTTGATACCTCCTCCCTGCCCTCCATCTGGCTACACCTGCTGCTGTACTGGAACCAACAATGCCTCATCTTGATGGTGACGTCTAAAACGTTCGAATAACAAAGGGGTTGCATAGATCTGTTTCAATTGCACACTAACGCTATCTAACTTGCACGGGTCATAAAAAAAAGTTACTGATCAGACAATGGTGTTAAAGAAAAGCTGCGTCGATGGCATACATGATATCAAGACAAAGAAGAGGTTGGAATTAAAGGGACACTAAAGGAAAATATTAAGTCGACGTTGATTGTTGAAATAGCGGTCCAGAAACCTCGTAGTGCTACCCTTATGCCAAGGAAATGCTTATTTGAAATAAAATCACGTTTTAGTGGTCCGCATCGCGTTAGCGCACTTCAAATTACCCGCTGAAATCGGACTTCCATACGTCACTGCTGCCGTGCCCAACGTTGCCCGCCTTTACTGCGCGGCCGCCGACACTAGTAGCAGCAGAGCGAAAGTAGCAGGACCCACAGCAGCAACAATGGCCATTGAAGCCATCGAAGCTTGCCGCAATCGCCACAATGGATGTGGACGGAGAACTTGACAATGAGACATTGGCTCGTGACGCTGGGCTCCAATTCAGCGACTTGAGCCCCGATGAATGCGGTATGCTGCTGAGGGCTCGTATTGCCGGCGTCGTTGCGTACTACGATAGCAGCCTCGGCAGCGACTCTCCCGAGCCCGAAAGCAGCTAGGAAACCAGCAGTGCGGTGTTGGGAGATGAAGCTGTGGTGGACCTGCGACTTTCACGAGCGCGCAAAACACGCGCGGAAGTACGCGATCCCGAAACTACTACTGAGACGCGACCGCGTGAGCGAAGCAGGGCGCCGGGCGAAGCGCAGTTCGGCGAAAATGGAACCTTTGAACTACGCGCGTCGTTCCCATGGCAACGCCACAGAGGTTCTTTTTTTCATGAATCAAACGGAAACGAACAAACAGCATTTTATTACGTCTTTTGATGCACGGAAGGTTATTTTTTATTGCTGCTAGTTTGATTACTAGTGATTTATTGTAGGCATATTCTCATACGTCATCGGGATCACTTCGAAAATGTCCCACTCGTGGCACTCATCATGTGCTACATTGCTTAATTTCTCGGTAAGTAGGGCACTGCTGTTGATAATATTGCCGTTTTAGAAGTTGTCATACATTGAGCTTTCACTCTGACATAAATTGCTCTGACAACTATATACTGAGTAGACAAAAGCCACAAGCAGGGATGCAACAGCTGCGCCAATTGCGCCAATTTGATACAATTCCTTATTTTTGCCTTAAGCTGCGCCAAAACCGTTAAATGTTAAAATTGGGCCACGCTGCGCCAAAATGCCCGACCAGCTTAAAATTTTCTCAGTTGCGCAAATTTGAGCGAGAAATGGAGGCCGCGTTGGTCATCTGCACTGTGGGCATCGTCATCCAATACAGACGTGCAGACCCTAACCCCCCTCCCCGCGAAAGAAAAGAAAGTCTGTTTCACCGCAAGGACGAAGCAATGAACGCAATAGCAACAAATTGTAATGTTATACGAAGTGAGGCTGGCAGCAAACTCTTTTGTATCCGATCTCGCATAACTCTACAAAATGTTGGTGCTAGAGAATACGGCCGCTCCAGGGAAAGATGCTCTTTCTGCACAGTGCACGTCTTTGCATTGAGAGCGCAGCACGTAGGAGGATATACGAGCCGCCCGCTGATGGCTGCCGAGATAGCGCGCGCCCGCCGCCAGCTCGCAACCGCGCCCTTAGAAACAAAGTTCAAAGTTGCTGCTCGAGCGACAGCGCCCTCGCCGCCCCCCTCGCGTCTTTTCATGCTCGTTCAAGACGGGTGGAGCGTTTCCTCTATGCTTCGATGGCAGGCTTCCCGAGCGGAGTGGTGTTATCGCATGCGCCCTCAGAGCGACGGAGATGGGCTGGCTCGTTTTATATCTGCTTCAGCCGCGTTCGTCGCCCGCACTTGCGCGCTTTTACCGTGGTAGAACATACTATGCACAGGGATATGTTATCAATTTGGACTTTATAGGAGAGATGATGGCAAAACTCGTCGAGAGTGTCCATATAGTTGCTATCGCAATAGAAAAGGACAGTAGTTCTCAAATTTCCTGATGCTTGTTTTATTGCGTGCAGAACGCTTTTTAAGCCACTTTTGCCGCAGTACACTGGTTTCCTGTGGAAAAGCATACTGAGATTTAGAAGGGGCTATTAGTACTATAGCTGTGAGGGACACAGCACATTTTGTTCCTTAATTACTCATTTGTGCACGCGCCATGTAATTACGAGTACTAGTATGACCGCTGACATCTAAAAAATTATTGGCAATCATTTAGAGCTGCTGTGTATGGCGTTTCTACGGCCTTGAGAAACAATAGACAAAAGCGTATGCCAGTTTTCTTTTTTCGCTGCCCCCACTTGCTACTGCTTTACGAATCTCCCAAATTTTCAGGTTGCCAGGTTCGCAGGTCCACATTAGCATTTATAGTGCCTGTCGAATTATTTGACAGGTCCTGAAAATGCTAATGTGGACTTAGTCATTGTTCGCACTGTGGGGTGGCTAAACACACTGCTTCTATTGAAATAGTAATGTTCATGTGCACTGTGCACGAATTAGCTGATGTTGGATGGTTTTTACATATTTTTGTTTTCTTTTCTAAAAGTAAGCCTTCTTTATTATGCTGCTCCAAATTTGGGATTGCGGGCTAAAAAATTCAGGTTTTTTTTTTCGTAACCTGCTCCAAATTTGGATTCTTGTGCTCCAAAAGCAACATTTTGCTGCTCCAAAAATTGCTCCAAATCCTATTTCAGCTGTTGCACCCCTGTGCAAGCAACGGCTTAAGAAAAATGACAAGACACTCTGGAGCTTGCAGAAATGGATGAAAAGTTGGAGGGAAAGAAAGCTGGAGCAAGTGTGCGTGTGTGTGTGTGTGGTGTGTGTGTGTGTGTGCGTGTGCGTGCGTGCGTGCGTGCACGTGTATTCTTCATTAGGAGCTTGGAAGTCCTTAAAAACCCTTGATTTTTTTTTTTCAAAAGTCGCTATGAACCCTGCATGCAGTCTTGCACAGGCACTCATTAAGTTCTCATTCTCTCCATGTGGCCAGGTGTTTCCAGAGGGCAGCAGCCAGGAGCAGCTGTTTCAGGAGGCAGTGCAGGATCCTGTGGATGCCTTCATCAACGGAGCCAATGTGCTGCTCTTTGCATATGGCCCAACTAATGGAGGCAAAACTTACACAATGCAGGGCCCTCCTGCAGCACCAGGAGTTGTGCCTCGCACACTCGACAGACTGTTCAGGGTGCTTGGGCCTCAGGTTAGCAATCGCTCACTTTAAGTCTCTACTCGGCACTCTACCTTACACTAGAGAGGATCTCGAGGTATGAAGGCTTAAAGGGACTGACCACCGGCCAGATTTTATTTCGTGACACTGGTGGAAAGGCTGTGAATTGTAGTGACAGAATCTAGTTTTCTTTTCACCTTGATACTGCCTGAATGAGTCGTTTGGATTGCCTTATGTAGTCTGCTGTTGTTTAGGCACACCACAATTCGTGCTTATCTGTGCTTATTATGAATTAAAAGGGGCCGATACTGAGGAGCAGTGCTGCTTTCGGGGCAACTAGTATCGCGTCGAACCATGGTGCATGCATGTGGCATGCAAACGTGCACAGAAAACTGCAGTTTACAAACGCAAACCACTATAGCGGTCGCCTACCACTGTTTTCAGCATGGTGCATGTACTTCATCAGCTCGGCGGATTGAACCTTTCTAGTGTAGCCACTCCATGATTAGATATTCTTACTGCTATTACACGAAAGAAAATGGGTACCATGAAAATGGTTTGTCAGGCAAGTAATGTTGATGTTTTTGACTTGTCAAAGACTTGTTGAGACATTTGCTCCCTGCAGCATCCCTTCTTTTACCACAGCCTATGACTCTTGTCCTACTAGCCTTAGTTGGCAGCCACCAGAGCAGGCTGAGCATAAAATTACCAGTCTCGTCACGTCAGCTTTCAAGGTTTCTATTACAGCTACACGAAACTTGCTTTTCGTCACTTATCCCATCTGCTACTTCATAGTACCACCACTTGGCCCTTGTGCCTTAAGACCCTGCATATCACCATGATCATTGCAACTTGAATTGCCCATTACTGCAGCTGCAGGGCTGTTGTTTTAGTTCATCCATGCCAATAGTGCACTAAAGAAACTTCCTCTGTAGAATCCAGCCTCTTAAGTCATTTATAAATGCTGGCTGCAAATACTCTCGGCTGGTCAGAATCTGTAGCTCTCCACTACTGTCCCGAAGAGACAAATGCCCCATTGGTCCCTTAATTGGTATGTGACATTCTAAATCCCTGCTGCATTATACTTCTCTACACTCAGGTGTGCGAGGGGGCACCAGTGCGCCCCGACTGTTTTGACGACGTTGTCCTGCTCAACGCAGAAGAGGAGGCCTCTGCACTCTTGCAGAAAAGCAAATTGTTGGGTGAGAAGGGAGCCCGCAGTGCTGCAGATTTCAGCACTTTCCATCTGCCTGCAAGTGAAAGCGACGGATCGCTCTTCCTATCGCGCAGCAGTGACTACAGCTATGATGACAAAGCACAGGTACGTTATACTGCGGGGGTCTCGGTATTATATTTGCTTGAATGCAGGCTGACCCGATTCTAAAGGTGTATCCAGACGATGGACCGACCCGCGGGCGGCTGAGTCACGTGACAGTAAGAACACGAGTGGCCCGTCCGCTTGCACCATACACACGTGCAGTCCAAAACTGGAGGAATAAAGCCCGGACGATTGCAGTTCCAACTGCAAACGATGCTGTGTGCACGTCTCGAAAGACAAACTGCGTATTCGAAGAGCCGCCGGCGCACTCGGCTACCGAAAAAAGAAGAAAAAAAAACCTGTCTTGTTGACAACACCCCCTCCGAGCACGCGGCCCGCAGGCGGGGGGGGGACGGACGGTTCGTGAAAATGTTTTTGGCATTGTTGGCCCTCCCGATCCGCGGCCCAACTACGGACTCCCCCAACCGGAAGTGGGGGGTCACGTGACGGCGAGGCCGCGGGCCACAAGAGTGGCTTGGCCCGTCGTCTGGATCCACCATAAGCAGACTCCCTGAAGTCTGATAACAGAAAATAAGCTTGCTTCGAATGTAAGCCAAAAGAAAAGTGCAGCACTTGCAAACACAGACAGCATTTACAGTCATTCCCAGATATATCGAGCTGCTTAGATCATTCCAAATATAAAATATGCCTAACTGAAGCATGTATATAAGAATTCGGTGCGTCTTGGATAATAAAATGGTAACTTGCAAATTTGTTTCTTAAAGGCCTCGTTGTACACATTAAACTTTTATTAGTTTTTCAACCACGCCTTTTTGTGGAACACTCCTATTAGACTTGGAGGCCTTTTGCATTCTTGAAACAGCGTGGCAAACAGTTTTGATCACTAATGCCGTTAGTAATATGCTTCACTGCATATTTATGTATTAGAATAATCTGGAATAAGAACTGTGTGTAATAAAAGATTGGATGTTCCAAACCCATTTGAACAAAACGGGCAGGAGACCAGTTGTGGCGACACAATCATCAATCGCGATGTATCCTGAAGGGTCATATCTGTGGGAAGGACAGCATCGAAGGTCGGGCAGTCATCGTCGGTGGACTCGGCTGACACCTCGTCGATGCCATCGTCAGCTACTGCTGCATGCTCAGGCTTCACATGTAAACACGGTCACAACGGGGAAAAAGAGAATTCCGCAAGAAGAGACTGTGCCGACACAACACAAGGGAAAATGGCGTCGGGGGCGGAGGCGCAGTGGAGACAAGGAGGTTAAAAAAAAAATTTCTGGAGTGGAAGGTATCGCGGTGCCTTGCCAGCAAACGTGAAGCCAACTTTTGCCCACCAAAGAGCTCGGAAACATGCTCTTTTCTAGTGGTGCCTACTGAGAGATGGGATGGCATTGATCTGTTAGTGTAATTACTACGTTAATTTAAAATAAAAGATCGTTGTTGCTGACAAAAGTAACCCGTTGAGAGGAATATTGGCGATTTATCTCCAATAAATTTGCCATGACTTTGAGGCTTATTTACGAAAACTAGTAACACAGAGACACACTTGGAGCAGCATCTGACCCGTAAAAGTTGCCATATTAAACTAGTCTGGCATGTGGGGAAAACGCGCGTTCTTTCACGAAACGCTGATGGTTATCGTGCCCAACTAAGATGGCGGGCGCAGCGCCATCTTTGTGGTGGCAATGGCTTCACTCTTGGCGCAATAATCGCCATTCCAGCAATTTTTTTTAGCCTCCTTAAGTGGAGCAAAGAAAGAAGACTCTGACGTTTGGTGACACTGCGATCGCCCCCCACTAGTTGATGACGATGGCGATGTCACTCAGGTTTCGGTTTCGCTCCAGTGGTGCCAGCGCTGCTTTACCACACTTTTGTGTAGCGGCAGCAGTCAGCATTTTACCGAATTAAGTGGTGCAGAGCCCAATTCTGACGAATTAATGAAGGTTTGCTCCCATAAATTAACATGCACTTTGGCCGGGACCAATATAGCCGTCCGAATTATCAGAATTTCCGAATTAACGGGTGTCGAATTAACGAGCTTTTACTGTAGTACTGCTTGCTTGGGTTTCGGTTCCGGTGTTGCACCTTTTTGCTTATTTAAAATTATTGTCCACTTTGCAGAGTATTTCTACTTTCGGGCTCATGACAGGAGAGTCTTGGGAATGCAGAAGCACCATTACTTTGACATGGTCAAAAAATCGCTGGAGTTGGCCTTTAACCACGCCATTTCTCAAGCCTATTCTTTTATTTGCTATGGTACAATCCTCCTCTGCCACAGTGCCTCTCAACTTTCATTGCATAACAGATTTTTTGCGAGATCTGGTGGGGTGCCGTTTAGGGAATATGCTAATTTAGAGTGGTGAATTGCACTTCTAAAATGGCCTAATAATTAATGCGCTGTCTTCATGAGTGATGGCTTGATAAAATGGCAGCTCAGTGAAGATGGATTTGCTTCGGACTTGGCATGCTATGTTTTTCAAGACTTCACTTTTTGACAATGTGTGCTCAGTGTTTGGCAACATTATCATTTTACAGAAAAGAAATTCTTTTGAAAGCATGCAGACATCAAATAAATCGTAGTAACATTGCTATACAAAGAGGACACAATTTAGTGAAAGTACAATGAAATCCTGGATGTGATCTTGGCATCAAGTGTGTCCAAAATTGAAAAAGATGCCACTGCCACATACGTGAGATTCAAAAGCTTTCTTGTTGGAACCACTATAATAGGTGTTTGCTATGTCAATTGCTTTATGTAATGGTTGCATTGCACTGTTTTGTCTATAGGCGTTGCTGTGGCTCTCGTTCTACGAAATCTACAATGAGGGCATCTACGATCTGCTGCTCCCATCGCTTGAGGCAGCTTCGAAGAAAACAGGCGGCCAGCGGCGCACCATTCTGAAGCTTGGTGAAGACCGGGCCAAACGTTCATTTGTGCGGGGGCTCGTTGAAGTGCCTGTGCACTCGGCCGATGAAGCTCATCGACTGCTCTGCCTGGCGCGCAACAACCAGAGCTTCGCTGAGACGCAGCTGAACCGCAGCTCGAGCCGCAGCCACTGTGTCTTCACTGTGCGGCTCGTAAGTTCCACTGTGGACAGCCGCAACGGCAGCCAAAACTGGCACGTCAACACATTGATGCTCTGCGACCTGGCAGGTTCGGAGAGGCCGTCCAAAGCTGGCACCGATGGGTCGCGGCTTCGCGAAGCTGGCCGCATCAACACCTCTCTCATGGTTCTCAGCCGCTGCCTGGAAAGCCTACGTAACAAGAAGGACTCGTCAAAGAATGCTTGTGTGCCCTTCAGAGAAAGCAAGTTGACAAAGGTACAGTTGCATAGTAGGTCTGGTACAATGTAACCCAGGTTTTGTCCTCCATTACTTCAGTGATGCACTGTTTGACATCAAGCAACTTTGTCAGTTTTTGCTCTCAGAGCTACTTGTGTCGTGTTTTGGGGGGATTTTGGGGAAGTAACGACCAGTGTTAAGTCTGTGGCATTGCTTTTTCTCTTTGCACAGTCAAAATCAAAGGCTTATGCGAAGCATATGGACCTGCAGCAACTACATTGGAATATAATGGAACATTCTAACATATTTTTAGTATTTGTCAACTTGTGAAAAGTTCGTGTATAAATGCCAACAGTCGAGCAGTGTTGACGGTGTGCAATTTTGAAAAGTTTTTTTTTTTAAGTCTCCTGCAACATAACATGCTCCTACAAGTTACTTTTTCATAGTGCTCTTAAAACTAGGCTTTTCTTGTGCATATATGTATGCAAGTTGGGTTTTATTCTGGCATAGGATTGTGCGTGGTGTAGGGGAAAGCATATCACGAGATCATGGTCATGCAAAGGGAAATGTACTGCTAAGTGCGAGTAAACCCTGAAAATTGCAGTATATTTTTAAACACTGCTTTTGGTTCCTGTTATATCCTGACTCCTCAACACAGTATGAGCCTCTCGTCATGTGCTCACACAAGATATTGGGATGTTTCTATGGCCATTCCGCTCCGTGGCCCTGTTGGTGATGCACAAGTGGCCATTTTGAATGTTTTTTGGTAACACACAAGCAGCCATTTTGAAAATTTTGTTACCTGACGTCATTGCAGCTAGCCATGCTGCTGCATGAAGTCACCAGAATTACGTACTGCAGTCCGACGACATGCTAGTGTCGATGTCTCTAGATGTGTCATATGAAAATTGATTTTAAAAGCAAAATATATCTTATCAGCATTGACTGAGCTCCACGCTTGCTTGGAACAGTCTCTGTATACAGAAGATTTGAATGGGAGAGTAAACTCCCCTTCAAAAATTAGTGTCAGCACCCCTCGACGCTAAAGTGAACCACTAAAACCCTAGTTACACGGGCACGCTAACCTCGGTTACGACGAGCCTCAGTTCCTGCAAACCGTAGGTACTACCCAGTTAGACGGAAAGCCTAACGGCACTTATCCCACTAACCGTGGTTTCTCCAAGCTGAGGTTGACCACCTGTGTTAAGGAAGCCAACAAAATGGCGGCATTATTGTCAGCGGTCGAAGGCATCGTGGCTACAACTGCGGCCGAAATGTCTTCCTGGAAGTGCGTCAGCTGATCAGTCTCAATATCAGAGACATGGAAAATATTCTAGCAAAACAAACCACGCATGCCTCTATATTAAGCACGGTGATACCCATGGAGGAAAAACTAGGAGGAAGCGTCGTATGGCATTCTTGAAGCCCAGCCATAACAAATGCCTGCGCCTTCGGCCCACTTGCCGAAGAAGAGAAAAATAAAGATTGGTGGCACATGCTCGATGCACAAGCCCGGCACGCGCAGTTCGGTTGTGTATACATCACTGGTTCTTTTGTCTGTCACTACGCTGCGACCTCGTGAATACCAAAGATCTCTCTGTCCCCCTTCCACAAAGGCACTGAGGTGGGTCTCCCCATTCGTGGGCTGTACCCCAGCCGGGAGCATTGTTCACTGCCAGTGCCATTCGTGGTGGTTCTAGGAGCTGAGCGGGAGAGACGTGGGCGATGACTGACGTTATTGGCATACCCGTTTCCAGTGCATAAAATGTCGCCAAACATCACCCTCTCTAGTTACGGCGTGGCCGCTAGACCCGGCAGTTTGTGAAAAACTCTTTAAATTCATTATTTTCTGCTAGTTTATTCCTGAAATGAAGGTTGTCTCAATTTTTTGCACCCAATCTTTCAATTTGGCTGAAAATCTCGGCGGCGGAAATTTTGTTCAGTATTCCTTTAAAGGAGCACGACACAAAATTTCAAAGGCGAGATAACCGGTGGGATGGATTTGGGGGGACACACATGCATCATCTATGAAATATCAGCGGATAATATAGCCTAGAACATATTTAAAATCGCGTTTAAAGTGCGAGTTGCGCCACGGCACACGAAACAAGCTTTTGGTGTTCTTGTAAACAACCAACCACCACCTGCGTCATGAGCTGTGTTGGCTGCCACGATTGTTCCGGGCGCTCTCTTCCAGCAGACCCTTTTCAACGGAAAGAAGGGGAGACTTGCACGGCCGGTGTCCTCGCCTCGGCAGTGCATCTTGGGGGGGGTCACGCATATTTACAACGCCTCAGAGGGCATTGTAGCAGCACCCAGGAAGCCTTCGTTGAAAAGAGTTGTCGACGCGGTGCTCATGTGCACGCGGTTTTCTGTGCTCACGCAGCCAGCTATGTTTTCATGGCCACCGCTGTGGGTCCCGCCTCCCTCGGCGCTCTCTGAAACCGAAACTGCGACTGGGTGCTTTAAAGCAGTCTCCAAATAATTAACGATCGCGTGCTCGAGCAAACGAGCTTTTCCGCCGTGATAATTGGGTCGTTAACTACTTATCGCAACAGAAAAAAACAAGATGCAAAATTTTGGTGTCAGTGCTCCTTTAAAGGGCTCCTACACCACCCCAACACTTTTATGCATTACTAGTAAATGTGCTTATGCATTACTAGTAAATGTGCACAAGTGCTGCATGTTTTGATTTGCAATTTGCAGTGCTACATCGATCGTGCTTTATTATAATGGTTCTTTAATGTGTTTGTGCTCAGTGGGGAGACATTCAACACAACGGCGGATCGTCAGAGTGCGGCAACATATGCTGCACACTATAGTTGCTATTTGCGGGATGCTGGCACTATTGCACGGCAACAATAGAGTTCTCCAAGAACTTCTGTCTACCAAACTAGGCTTGTGCAAATAGTAAATTTTAGGTCCGAAGCGAATTCGAAGCGAATAGTGATTTGGTCGAAGCGAATTCGAATGGTTTATATCACATATTATAAAGAAAAATGAGCATATCTGTCATGACCCAACTAACCAGTGCAATATTTTTAAAGTTGAAACAAGGCATATGCATATGCCATTCTTTTTGGTTCAAAAGGAAGTGGAAGCAACTTTGAGTAGTAGCAGGATTTGACTTTCAGTAGAATGCAAGTGATAACCTGTAAAATATGTTACGTTTTAAAATTTACTATACTTAGAGCATATAGGCCTGTATAACAAGCTTCTAAACTTAAAAAATGATGAATCGATGTGAGGCTAATACAGTAAAACTTCGTTAATTCAAACTCGGGTTATTTCGAAATCGCACATATTAGGATTTCTGCGGCCCCGTATTTTGCAATGTAAATTTAATTAGATAATTTGAAGCGCCGGTCAGTACCAGCTCGCTTAATTCGAAAACTTTGGGTGCCATGTACCAATTCCCCAATCCCGATTTAGCCGCAAATCTGCAGAAACGATGGCCCTTAGGAGCCACAAGGCAATGCAATGTAGCGATACTAATGAGTGACAAGTGAAGCATCCCAGCCTCGCTGCTGCCAGCGCAAGGAAAAAAAAATCGCGCCATCTCCCGCTAAAGGGGACCATGAGGCGATGCAGGGGGTTGTATGTGTTGTGCTTTCCCCCGATGTCAGCGCTGAAGTCGCAGAGCGTACGAAGGTCACTTTGCTCGCTGCAGCGGCCGCGTTTGCGAAAGGAGCGCACTGTTCAAACAGAAATAAGCAACAATTGTGACAGTTCGCGCTCGTCTGTGTGCACCAGTTCATTCGTTTCGTGCGTCATGCTTTATGTTTGAGCAGTGTGCTTCAAGTGTCGAGCTGCGACGCATGATAGTTTGCGCTCGTCCTGTGTGTGTTCTTTTCGTGCGTCCTTTGCGCTTGAGCGACGCGCTGGAAATTTCGAGCTGCTTTCCGTTCTTCGCGTTACTTTTCAATTTGTTGCCATCGCATTCATTGCTTCGCCGTTGCGCCGAAACTATGACGTTTTTTTTTCTTGCGCTGGCAGCAGCGAGGCCCGCCGTTTCCTCGGTTTAGCGGCAAAATTCGGACCAGGCATTGCTGGAAGACATAACCGTTGTAGCCGCAAACTAGCAGTCACAGCAAACGACCACCTCTGATTACTTCCAGTAATTGAAGGTTCCTTGCATCCCGCTTTTTGTATGTTTGGTTAATTCAAAAACCCGCTCAATTAGATTTTTCACAGTGCCAGTGACTTTGAATTAACGAGGTTTTACTGTATGTTCATTTAATCTTGAAGCGGGGCTTTGCGGCAGTGCGGATTTCTCCTGGAAAGGTGTATTCACGGTATAGCACACCACTGCTGTGAAACCACCTTTACAGGGGGTTACATGCGGTTTATATGTGTCTATTCGTTCATTTCGAATACTTCGAAATTTCCTAAAATTTAAATTTGTTTCGAAGCGAATTCGAATACTGTAATATTCGTTCGAATATTCGAAATGCTCAAATATTCGCACAAGCCTAAGCAAAACGTTTTCTTGGGCTAGTTGGTTCATGACTTCTGTAGGAAAATTGTAGTGCAAAACGACACAAGGACCATCGCCAAACATCACCTTCTCTAGTTAGTGCCAGTCCCGTGTTCTTTGTTGGTTCTTGTGTTGTTTTGCGCTACTATTTTCCTACAGAGATACTAAAGTGATTTCATGTTTCACTTTAGTGTTACTTTCATGAGATGCTTCACATCCATTTTGTTTCATTCATTATGTACTATACTAGCCAGTTATATAGGATAGGCTGTTTTTCTTCTCTGGGTTTACGTAGGTGATGCAAGCCTACTTCACAACTGGCGGTCAAGTATCTCTGATTGTCAACATCTGCCCAGCCATGTCCATGCTGGAGGAGTCGCTGAACGCATTGAAGTTCTCGGCTGTTGCCATTGAAGTTGTGCCACAGCAGCTGGAACTGCGGCACACTCGCTGCAAAGAGGCAGTTCGTCGGCTGAGCGAGCGTTGGAGCCGTGCGGTGGAGGGTTTTGTGCCTCTGCACTTTCACCGATTCCAGCGGAAGACGTTGAAGCCGGAGCCTTGGATGCAGACGCAGCAGAAGAGCTGTTCGAGACTATCGAGGCACAACAGCGTGACCTGGATGCACTTGAACGCGAACTCAAGGACACCCGAAGCCAACTCGCGTGTGTATTCATTTAATTCATTGTGCTGCAGCTTCTTATCGTTTCAGCCATTGATGCTACACAGTCCTAGCAACAACAATCGGCTGAGCTACAGGGTCGATCCGTGAAGTAACGAACTGCGTCTGGTCAAAAAGCTTATCGATCATATTCGCACATAATTAATTTCTTCAAAATATAGTTTCCTTGCTAGTTTATACACCGCTTCCAACACGATTGCCACGCTGTGAAGGCCTCCTGAAAGTCCGCTACCAAGACTATTATCGGAGACTGTGACAGCCAGCTGGATGGCGGGAACACTGTTTCAGTGGTGGCCTTTCAGGCTTTTCTTGAGCGTTGGGAACGGGAAGAAGTCTGCTGGACTCGCATCAGGGCTATACCATGGCTGCACGAGCCCAAATGTGAGCCCCACAGGACTGTTTCGAGTTCCTAGAGCTTGCAAGAAGTTGGAAAGGTCAGTTTTGGCAGTGTTCCCGCCATCTAACTGGCTGTCAGTCTCAGATAGTGGTCTCGGTAGCGTCCTTTCAGGAAGCCTTTGCAGCGTGAGAATCATGTTGGAAATGGTGTATTGATGCCCGAGGAAATATTTAAAGGAAATAAATATGTACCAATCAAATTCATAAATTTTACTTACAAGACCCAGCTCCTTACTTACGGACAGACCCTGTATATATTCTTGCATGCACGGTTTTTCTAGGATGCTGCATTTGTTCCAAGCTCTTAGATTTCTTTAGGTGCAGTTGCTTTTGCACATATTGGTGCTTGATAATTACAGGCACTCATATCCCACATGTGCAAGGCAGTCTCCTGAATTCAATACAGAGGGGGCTAGGCACATCAGCAATGCAACATTATCTAAATATAAATGCATGCGTAGCACATAAACAGAATGCAAATAAATTGTTATATTTGCACTATTAATACTACCTTTATTACTGCTTTGTCACAATAAAAATAGTGAATACGAACGTAAGGTTAGCTACTTAATTCAGGAGCAATGAGGTTTGTCATGCAATGTATAAAGTGGCACGGATCCAGGATACTGTTCCAACAATATTGCGAGGCAGCTATTTCCATTCTCTAAAAGTTTTAGGATGAAATTGCTTCTAAATGGATAACAGTCTTACAGTCGAGAATAAAAACATTATGTGCATGATCAAGGCGATGCGATACGAATTTTAGAGGGGTGGTAAAGAGAGCAGAGAGTTTGACTGTGCTATATTACTTATGGAACAGGCGTCATGTGTACGTGACGCCAACAGGCAGAAAAGTGTTCACACTCGCTGCCATGGCTGCGATCGGCGCTGACTTACACTCCTAGGTTTAAACGGTCATATATACCCCAAAAAGGGGACGGGAGGATGACCGCCGCCGTAGCTCATTGGTAGAGCATCAGACGCGTTATTAGAAGGTCCACTTTACTTTGTTCACCTTTATATCCAATTTACTACAAATAACACCTCCTATACTTCCCTTGGCATTATTGTCTGTTAGTTCTCATAATATTGATTTAAGTTGGGTATGTTTCATTTCATGTGCTTAAAAGCTGTTAATGTACAAGCACGAACTTATCTGCAGAGTATGTTGAGGTATTCTCAATAATGGCTTCTCTTACATGTTGCGCAGAAGCGGCCGCCATGTGTTATCCCCATTAATGCAGTCTACACATTAGCGAGCACTCTGCAGCCAATTTTGCTTCAGGTGACCTGGAGTCTGTTATGTGTATGCAAAGTGCGTAAACTTCAGATTTATGATACTCTAAAGGATTCCCAAACTGGCTTCAGCAATGTGTTTTAAAGGTTCCACAAGCGGTTACAGTGAATGCAACATGATCCCATCCTTCCGTTAAAGGGACAGACAACTGCCCAGAATATGAAATGAGTTGACTCCACTGATGTAAAGATTGTCCATTGCACTGACTCAAACCAACCCTGTTTTTTTCGTGAGAGATGGATTTATATTTTTTTTCTTAGTTGAAAGTCGCGAAAAATGAGCTGTGGCGCCTCTGGCGGCAAAAACATGAATGATCCGATGAAGACGGCCACGTGACCGTGATTGCTGTACGCGGTCGACGATTTCTTTTGTTAGTATTGAAATATTTTTCGTTTCTTTATATTAAAAGGTATTACTCCATAATAATGTACATATAGGCCTGCGTTAGTAGTATGCATTAAAGTGGCACTGCCTTCATGTGACGTAATGATCCCATGCTTGTCAGCGCGTCTTGAGCATCTTTTCAGCGTGCTCATGGAACCGTGCATGCAGTTTCCAGGTCGCTAAGATTTTGGAGCGACATAGTTTACACTACGTCTCAGAAATGACGCGCGCTGCTACTCGGTGCGGCCGTGCATATGCACAGTTACGTTTTCGATTACTTGGCTTGGCTCATGCATCGAGAGAGTAACTACACCGGGACAAGCCATCCATGACACAGGTGCAGGCAACCTTGGGCGCAGGTGCACACAACGCTGTACAAATACCGGGAATGTGTATAAAGCCACACGTCTCATTGTAACAGCTTGCTATTTTCAAAATGGTTGGAAAGCTCAAAATAAAGGTGGTTAAGCATAGTTACAGTAACTCCTGCGAAAGCAGAACGACAGCTTTCACAAGGGCTAGCGGCATCGCTATCAATTCTCAGCGTTGCTGGAGCAAGCCTCCATGCGTGTTTGGAGCCTTTCAGATCGAAAAATACTGCTTATAAAATAACTACGTGCTTTTTGGATAAACCACTGCAGCTACAAACGCTACGAAGGGTGAGCTTCCTGTCGCGTCGTAAAAAACTTGGTCGAGAAAAGTCGGTTGTCGGTCCCTTTAACACATAATTTGTTGACTTGGAGAAGGAAATTAGCATTTCATTTTGGGTTGATCGAAGTCATCACACACTATACACTCATATCAGCAGTCTGTGAGCAGTGAGAGACCGTCATGGCAGTTATGTGAGGCCTTGTCATAATGCACACCTTGAAAATGCAGTTTGTAATGTGTGTGGGCATTGATCTTGAAATTCCACATGCAGAGAGCCACTTGTCTGCTTGTTCAAGTGTGCTCTTGTTGCTGACAAGGGACTATATTTGGCTGTTGAAACTACATTCTGTAATGAATGTGCAGTGCGCATTCCCGCATTGTTTCATGACCAGTCGGTGTTCACTTGAATGAATTTTTATACATTGCTGCTGAGATGTGCACAGAAGGCATCACTTGTTCTGGCTGCGAAACTCTAAAAGCATTTGGGCTTAGCTTTGCGAATGGTATATCAAAGGCCATTCTGCCACACTGTTGCTCTGAAGGAACAGCGGAGCCGGGCAGTTCCTTGTTTATTTTTATTTTTCTCCCTCTCTTTCATTCTTTCTCTTTTGTGTCTTTCTTGCTCTTTATCTTTTTGTCTGTCTCTGTACTCGTTCTCCCTCCTCCTCACTTCCCTTTCCCACCCCCTTGCTACACCATACTATACAATGCTCTAATATTATGCTTTGCTAGCGTGCCTGGATAACAGAGTGGTTACGATGCTAGCCCTTAATTTTTTTTCGCCAAGAAGTTTTTTTCTCTCTCTCTCTGGGTACTTGTTCTTCACCTATCAGAGTTATCAGAACTGTGCACCGGACAAATCGGTACCCGGTTCTGATGATGATGATGATGGTTTTCTGTCTTCAATTATGCCGGGCGGCTGGTGTAAACAGCTCCGCTGTTAAAACATGTTCTGTACGTTTGATACTTAGTTTGCATGAAGAGATCATTAACAGCATGTCATGCCTGAAGCAGTAGCCATATGGTCGACATGTACTCTCAGACGCGGAGCGCTGCCGGTATAAAATGATCACCTATTTATCGAAAGTATTCTGTGGGTTCCTCATCGAGAATGATCAACATTGGAAAAAAACATTCCAATGCACTGGTTGCGGTACTTGTTCAGGCGGACTTGGAAGTGTCCATGTCAATTGCACTGGTAGGCTTTGCATTCTGAAGGCTTGTACCATAGTCTCTCAATACTTTTTACTGGTCATGAAACTTCGGGCCAAGTTTGGTATAGGGACAGAGCCCCCCGCCAGGGGGCATTACTGCAGACAAGGGGGCTTTCATCGCGGCCACTTAAACGGTGTTTTTGGTGCATCAAGAGGTTGCCGTGGCGAAGACTCGTTCTGGTGGCTTCACGGACATATTTCCGTTGGTTTTTATAAAATACTGATCACCCATCGCGTATAGGCAGCGTACTCATACCTGCGCGGAGCGGCCATAAATGTCTGTTCGGTTGCAGCAGTGTTCTATTCCTTTCGTTTGTGGCGACATCGGCGTGCAGCCACACCTTGCACGCTGATTCAGCAAAAACTGCTTGGTCATGCCTTTTTGACATTTTTTTTTTCCTCGAGGCTGTAGCCGACGTCAGCTGAAGACCCGCAACCAACATTGCCAGTACACAGCCGTACGTACGACGGGCGAGAATCCCGCCTCTTCACCGAAAAATGTACTGGCACGCGCAACTTACGCGATGATACTTCTTAAATTCCTCTGAATATACATGACCGTTAAACGTTACTTTAGGGTGCATTTCCGTGTGCCACCGACGCTCGGCGTAGGAAATACCACGTTAGAGGGAAAAAAATTGTAGATTGCCCATGCGTCGCTAAGTTCTGTCTCGGGCAGACTGCACATACAAAACTCTGAAGTGAATATCGCAACAATATTGTAATAATACGAGCGAAAACCCTGATAACGCTCTTTTACACGCCTCGGTGGCTAAGCAGCTAAGGTGTGCTGCTAAGCATGCTTGGTGAAGCGGTCGCATTCCAGGGAGATGAGGCGCAAAAACATGTGTACTTAAATTTACAGGCACATTGAAGAGCCACATGAGGTAGTTTTTTTTTCTTTTTTCTTGCAAAATGTCTAAGGGCCCTCGCACTCTGCGAAGTGCCAAGCGATCGTATAATGTATTTTCCCAGCCATGCTCTACAGCAGCTTCTTTCACTTGGACGAAAATTGAACAGGGGTCTTGTGCAGCTGTTTGATCTACAGGAATATTCAATCCTTTCAGCACCTTATTAAAAGGTGAAAGCCAGTGGGCTTCATCTATTCTATATATTCATAACAAACAGTAAATTGCTGGCTATAAGCATTTTATTTGAAAACAGAAACTGAAGGCAAACAGTGAAGAACTTCGCAGCACAAACAGCTGTGAAAGTATTAAACTATAGAGTAAGGTTTAAGTTCAGCAGATATATTTTAGAGGATACGGAAACTAGGCATAGAACACTATCATGTAAACAGCACGCAGACAGTAAAATTCTCATGCAGGTGAGTCTTTTTTCGTGCAGCGTTCCTTTTGCCAGCTTCATCTGGCAGTCAAGTTGCTGCTGTGCACGGCAGAGCTGTATTTTAACTTTCTGCAGTTTCGAAGCGCTGCAGACAGCCTCCTCTGTTGGCAAGCTTTGTCCTCAGCCTTGTTTACCGTCGGCATACTTTCTGCACAATAAGGGGAAAAACACAAAGGTTTACGAAATCCATCAAGTTTGCTCAACTTGCGTTATAATCAGCGTGCCGAAGAACACAGAAGAGCAAGCCGCGTAAAACTGCAATATTTACCCTCCTTTACTGGATCCAATTCGTGGGAGCCTTCTACGCGGATCCTCTGCGCAGCATTTTCCCCACTGGAATCCTCCGAAGACTCCAGACTACGCTTTACCGGCTGCCTGTGTGGCAACTGCCGAGGTGCCGGCTTCTTTTTGGACAAATGAGCCGGGAGACCTTCAAAATCGAGGTATAGCGCCGGCCCTCAGCTTCGCTCTTTTGCGCAGCAACCTAACAACTGTGCCTTTTATAATGCATTCATCTTCACGAATAATGTTCTCGTTATAGAAATGTTTTTCGCATACTCGAACGTTTGTGAACTGAACGAGAATGTGCCCGTTTCTTTACGTGGTATTGCCCGCTTCCACTGCTCACGACTTTCAGGGTCGCTGGGGAACACAAACAACAATACTTTTTCAGTGGTTCTTCTATAGCCGAAGCGACAGTGCGGCACACAGCATGTATTTGTCATCGTTCGTGCAGCTTCCACTAACTGTTTGTTGCATACGAAAATGGTCACAGGCACACACAGCACTGCACACACGCGATAAATGACGCAAACAAAGCAAACGCAGCACGCCTTCGCCGCGCTGGCCTCGACGAGAACCTTGTTCGCCGGAGCGACCGTGTGGCATGCAGGACGTCTTCTGCATCGTTCGCCACGCTGCCGCTAACTATTTGTCACATTTTAATACGATAAGACTCGCAGAAAGCACCGCACACACGTGATACAGCACGACGCACAAAAACAAACTGACCACGCCGTCGCCTTGCTCACTGCTTCGACGAGTGCCACGAATGCCCCCCTAACACTGGTGGCGCCGCCCCGCAGTCAAAGTTGGCGACGCACAAAGCTCTCCCGTAGAGTGATGGGAAGTTTCGTGACCAGTAAAAAGTATTGAGGGACTATGCTTGTACTAACTGTTGCAGCAAATCGGTAGCATTTCGTGTTAAAGTGCACGATTATCTTGTAGCTGGGCACAGAAGATGGCTGCTGCAAACGAAGCTGAAGTCAACGACTATAAGGAGATGGTGAAAGACTTGGAGAGGTCGCTTCGCACACAGCGTGACCGTTCTGACCAGGAGATGGCCATTCGTGTCGAGAACGCCTGCGAGATCACTCGGCTTGAGATGTACCGCAAGGTGATTATGCCTAGAGTTTTTTCATAGCTCTTTGCATTATCCAAATGTCATAAACAGCTTGGATTTTCCAGTCTAGTGCACTGTAGAACTTTGTCATTTGCCTATAGTTGCAAGTATAAACGTCGTGGACGCACAACATGGCTCCAATATGGCGGCTTAGATGACATCAAGGCAGCACAATCACGTGGCGATTAACCTTCTTCAGTGTGATAGCTACGTCGGTGGAACGTTATTCAGCCTCTGTGCTTGAATGACGAAGGAGCCAGCATACGAGGTACTGATAACACAAACGTGACATAAAGAGTTCGCATCCTGCCATGTTGGTGCTCCAACCTGGCTGTTTCAGTGACCACATGGCAAGCCATCTATAGGCTGCATTTTTTTTTTATTAGCCTCATTTTTTTTTTTGTCTGCAAGCATCGTCGATATTGTAAGTGGAGGTTGCTCTTAATTAGAGGTTTTTGATGTTTCCTGTTCTGCAACACTTACCACTGCTGCCTGTTGCATATTTAGTTTCTTAACTGTCTTTGCAGTAAACTGAAAACGTTGCCTATGAAGTTTATAGCTTGCATTTTTGGTATGTTTCCACCTGAAGTCGTGTGGCCGATACAAGAGTGGATTGTGTAGGCGGGACTCTTACATTAACACTTTCTGGAAAGGTCTTCATTTTTTTTGCTTTTATTTTGCAAATAAATTAGTGTCCATATGGTGAGATTTTATCATCACCTGAATAGTGCTCTCCTGAGCATTGTTTCATTGGCAACTGAATTAAGAGAGTACTATCCAGAAAGTACTCGCTATTAGCATGGAAAAACAGATTAAGCAATATGAGACATTTTGACGATACTGAACTTGTCTGCACAAGCGCCACAAGATGCCTTGAATACAGTAGTCGTTTAGGCAGCTCAGTTTGAACATATTTGTTTCATCATGAAGCTGAGTGCTGAAATAGTGTGCATTTATATGGTCTGCTTGATTACTTCTTTCTGCTCAAGAGTCAACAGCTTGGCATGTGAGCACTTGTTCCATGGCCAATTCTTTGCAAATACCGCTGTTGCAGTTATTTTCTAGGATGTATGTCAATGCTTTTGTTCACGTTTTTGTTCCTTTTCAATATTCTAGCCCATATAGCCACTTAGCTGTTAGCACAAATGACCGGCTTCTTTGATCAGTGGCACAATCTAATTTGTTTCGGAATTATTCTTTGCAAAAACAGTGGCAAACGATTCTTGGACTGTCCTTCGTAATATTGTAAGTGTGATTCACTTTGTGTTCTGCACAGCTGAACCATTGAGGTGTCTGTGAATTGAATTGAATTGCATTGTCTCCTGCTTTGTTCATTTGTTTTCGTAGGCGGAGCGAGGCTCAACTATAGAACTTCTTGGACGCCTCGAGGATGCACAGTGCCAGATTGCTGATCTCAAGAAAGAGCTGGCTGAGCAGGCGACTGTGCAGCATGACTCGGTGGCTGAAGATTGCAGGCAAGGGTCGCCTTCTCACTGGCAATCCGTCCGTACCTCCATTCCAAGGCTTTTATCGGGGAGGGCTGAGCTTTAGTTCAGATGCAAACGCTGGTAGACACCTTGTCTGCAGCCAATGCTTAATCTTAATGGACAGTTTTAGTTTAGCGGACTGAGTGGAATAGCGGGTTCGGAATACGCATGTCCAAGACGCTGAACTACCTGTAGCGTTCAGCGTATGCACGCTATTGTTCACATTTGTTGTTACAATGCTTCTGTGGTTAATATAGGGAACTTAAAACATGGCGGCAGTTTCAGACACCCACTTTGAACAGAATTTGACATTGATGATGGTACAGATAGAGATTGGAATGGCTCCTACCTGCACATTTCAATATTATCTTGTGAAACATTTGTACTATTATTCTTTACCACATCAACTGATAATGCAGTGAAATGCTTTTCTTCATTTGCTTATGCACTGAACTGCTGCTTCTTAATTTTTAACCAATATTGAACCGTCAATAACAAGACATTTCAGCTTTTCTTGTAGGAACCGGTCCATATGCTCTTGCCGCATTTGTTTCTCCAAAGCAGTGTAAAATAAACTGGAAAAATAAACCAGTTTGAAGTCGGTACTTTAAACAACCAACTAGCCCCATTAGCACCATATTACTCTATAAGCAGGATGCCACATTACGATGTTTTGGTCAACTCTTATTTCGATGTAGGCATACTGGCATCTCTTATAGAGGGATTCAGTTGTAACAGGATCTTGTTATAACTATAACCAGAATACAGAATTCCTTGGATAGTATAACGTGTGCTGCGCTTGCCTTGTTTTCAGATCCCTACCGATAATAGCCCCGGTGGAAATCCAGACCGAGGACATCGACACTGGAGATCCAACAGCTGCCGCACTGCAAGAACAGGCTCTACTCTCCAAAGCGGAAAGTGAGCTGCACGATCTGCACAGCCGCCTCGAAGAGACTCTATCTCTCCTGACCAGCGAGCTGCAGGCCCGCAAGGATGCCGAGGTTGCGGCCGAACGAGCCTTCCAGCAACTCGGTGATATCCAACAAAGACTCTCGACACGAGAGTTCAGCAAGAGGACTTAGAACGGCGCCTAGAAGAGCTGCAACGAGCTAATGATAATATGCAGAGGACAGCCGCAGAGTCTTACTGCAAGCTCGAGCAAATGCGCCGCGACATGAGGAGCGTGAACTTGCTCTAGACGTGCTGAGAGAGCAGCTTGACAACATGACAGAGGCCTTGCACGAGGCCGAGACCAAGGCCAGAGAGGAGGCTGCGCACAGAGCTTCTGCAGAAGAGCTTAGCAAGGCTGCTGCAGAGGAAGTTGTGGAGGTCCGCAGGTTGGCTCGCAATGCGGAGGAGTCTCTGCACGAAGTGGAGTCGCGCCTCAAGGCAGTGCATGAGGAGCTCCAGATCTGCCGGGAGAAGCTGGTGGCCAGTGAGGGCGCATTAACTGTTCATGTGCACTCCTATTTCTTCCTGGACTACATACAGTAGACTCTCAGTAAACGGGAAATCTCTTAAACGAATTTCTGCTTAAATGGAACAACAACTTCTAATATGATTGGTTTCATACTTCCATTCTGCACCCCTGTTCGTCTCTCAGTAAATGGAACTCCTGGTAAATGGACACGTTTTTCTGGTCTCTTCAGGTTCCGTTTAACGAGAGTCTACTGTACTTTCGTTCCTCTGTATTACAAATTGGGATATTGTAGTAATATACAGGCAACTGCTGATTTTTCGGACTTTCTTCTCCAATTGCAGGTACGAAATGGCATTAATTGAAGCCACCACAGCTGTAGCGTTGATTAGCTCGCAGGCTCAAATCGGCTCTTTGAGAGTCGATCAGTTTGTGGCCATAGCGGATTCCAAAACTCGGCTTTGCCGCTATGCCAAAGTGTTACACGGTGAAGCATGTCTATTCTAAGGGGCCGCTGTTGCAGTGCGAGTGCGACGATGCAGCATCAAAATGCGCGTTAATCGCTGGCGACCGTATTATGATAAGCATCTTTAGCTAACTTCTCACTATGTGCCCGCGGCCTGGTGCAGTTTAAAGAGTACCGCACACTTTAAAGGGGACAATCTAAGCATGCTGCGCCACTGTTCACTGCTGCCTCTTTGTGAGAGACTGCGTCGCACAGACCTGTTGCTTTCACAGCTCGCTGTTGCGTGCGCCATCTGTGTCGGGAACGGAGGGGAGTATGATGAACACTCTCGCGGCAAATGCCTGTGTACGTACCGGTACTGCAGGCAACCCCGCACTGCATAAGCGGGACTATTTCTTTAGGCATGGAGGTGATCGGCTGCCACGCTTCGTTCATTTGAATGAGGCCTTCGCGGACTTCTTAAGATTGGCTCCATGCGGCAGGAAATGCTACATTTCAGTGAAGTGTGGAGATTTTCATACAGTAAGTAGAACCCCGCTGTTACGTTCCTCACTGCTGCGTTTTCCCGGCTGTTACGTCGTTTTCCGCCGGTCCCGGCACAGCTCCCATAGGATACAATGTATTGGGAACCCCGCTGTTACGTCGTAACTGTCGGACCGTTCCCGTATGATACGTCGCGAAGTGCGCTCGGAGCCGACCGAGTCACGACCAAAGAGAGCGGTCATGGTGCATTTTCACGCAGCTTGGCCTCGTTTGAACGTAATATTAGCCGCATGAGAGGCGCAAGCAACAGAATCTTTCAATTGATCCAAACAAAAGCATGGCCTTCGAGATTCAAATTGCAAAGATGGCGTCTATGACGTAACTGCTCGCGAAAACAAGGCCTTCGAGATTGGCATTTACTATTGACAAAAGCATAGCCTTTGAGATTTGTATTGCACAAACATGGCGTGTATGACGTAATTGCTTGCGAAAGCAAGGCCTTCGAGATTGGCATTCACTTCTGCCATCGCGTTGGCGTAAACTCATCATCATCGTTATTTGTCGGAGAACGGGAGGAGTTCGAGCTGGTTAGAGCTCGCATGGTCGTGCGTGCAGTTCGCGGTCGGACTCGCCGCGCCGGTCGTGATTGCGTGTGCTTAGTTCTTTCATGCCTACAGCTGTTGGTGTTAAAAAATCACATACGTTGATTACATTTCTGTGGATGAGGCCGTCCTAAGCTCCGCGTTTCTATCCATCGACTAGATCGCGGCTGAGCGCGCCAATTTTCGTGCTGCTCGTAAGAATTGAAATAAGATTCTGTACCACTAAATATTTTGCCGTTTTTCCTGTTTTTCGGCTCTTACGTTTCCCGTCTCTTACGTTTATTTCCTACGGTCCCTTCAAAAACGTATCAGCGGGGTTCTACTGTATTACATTATTTGCATGCACATGCAAGCATTGGGGGAAAACTGGACAAGTAGTCTGCTCTCGCTGCTCAGTGCTTGTGTTCCATGTCATTGTTTCAAGACGCTCCACAGAGTGTCGAATGCATTGAAGTGGGGATTGTGGCCTTTGTATGGACCTTCCATGCATGCAAAGGGTTGAAGCTTGCTTGCAGCATTTTACAAGGAATTCCAGAAAACGGAGCTTGCCATTCTTCTTATCAATGGTAACTTTGTTCTTCTTCAAGGGAAAAAATGAATGACAAGAGAGATTGCACCAAGCTACCAGTATTAAAGTCCCTGAAAAATAACTAAAGTAGCGCCATTCGTGTCAGTGTACAGGTACCCCCTCTCCCGTGCGCTTTGTCGATTGCAGCTGAAGTTAGTTGAGCTGTGAAGCTCGCAGATCATGGCTCTTGGCCGGAAAGAGAGGCTTGTGCAATTCTTCCACTAGAGCGCCCGAGAGGGCTGCAGTTCTAAGTGACGCAGTTCGAAAAGTCCGCGAAATAAATGATATGAAAAAAAATCTCGCCATGTCCACGAAGTGAATGATGATTGAGGAGCTGGCTCGTACGGAAGATTCACGGGTTTTCCCGATCTTCTCCAAGTCCTCCACCATCATATGAAGACGTGACACACGCTGTTATATATACATATATACACAATGTTTTATTAATTTACAATTTTGATGAACTATATCCACAATTTACAATTATATACATATTGCTGAAGTATATATACAAGAAATATCTAAGAGCGTCTGATTCTCCATTGTCGACACTGGCAGACGCAACGCTCCTAATCTTTTCAATATGAAAACTGCCCTCGAGACGCGCACAAAAAGTGGCCCTAAAAATAGCTGTCCGACGCTCGCCTGGCTGTCGACCGTGTTCCCCGCTCGCCCTGTGTGACTTAACGGACAGGCTAAAGGGAAGACACAACGCGCGTAGCGTTCCTCTTCGCGTTCCACGACACTTTGAATGTATGGATGCAGATTACGGCGCGGAACTTCGTCCCAGCTTAAGAACCTGGCGAGCCAGCTCCTAATAGCGAAGCAAGTGGCGTCTTTTCGTGGTGTCCAACAGCATAACATTGTACGGTACATAATCTTTTAGTATGTAAAGTGCTCGCTCGCCCTGCCACGGTGGTCTAGTGGTTATGGCGCTCGACTGCTGACCTGAAGGTCGCGGAATCGAATCCCGGCCGCGGCGGCTGCATTTTCGATGGAGGCGAAAATGTTTGAGGCCCGTGTACTTAGCTTTAGGTGCACGTTAAAGAACCCCAGGTGGTCAAAATTTCCGGAGCCCTCCACTACGGCGTCTCTCATAATCATATCGTGGTTTTGGGACGTTAAACCCCAGATATTATTAAAAGTGCTCGCTCCTGATGGCAGTGCCACTGCAAACTCGGTGGCGCTAAGAAATCTCTAGAGTGGCGCACTAGCTTTTTAGAAGGTCGTCCGAGCGCCATCTTGTTCGTCCTCGTCTGGGTTGTTTACTTGATCGGTGCACGGTGCGTGGTCGTCCACGCTTGAGTCAGTTCGTACGGTGGTTCTGAATGCTTCAGGATGCCGACCTGCTGTGCCAGTGGCAGCAACCACCGGTACAGCAGCAGAAAGAAGCGGTTTTCACTACAGCGGGTAAAACCCGTAGCTTTCCGGAGGACACCCTAGAGGCGTTGCTGCAGCTGCTAGGAGAGGAGGCAGAGGCGAAGGGACGCAGTTGGCACAACTTTATATTTTCAGGGACTTTAGCCTGTATTGACAAGCACTACCATCTAGTGTTAAAACTGAAACTAGAAACAATAATAATAATCTGGGGTTTGATGTCCCAAAGCCACGATATGATTATGAGAGATGCCACAGTGGAGGGCTCCGGAAATTACACGGGCCTCAAACATTTTCGCCTCCATCGAAAATGCAGCTGCCGTGGCAAAACTAGGAACAAGCTGACGGATACAGTAGTCATCAGTTTGTGCTGCTCGCTTGTAGCACCTATAGTTTATCCTTTACGGAGAAAAAGTTAAAACAAGCTCGTTTGTTTCTGTAAACTGTGGCACTCCTTTATTCCAGTAGAGCAGTCTCGCCAAGCAGCCATGACTTCTGTTGAAGCGAAGGAGGAAGAGCTGAGCCGCCTGCAGCAGGCCTTGAAGTCTGCCGAGGAGCAGCAGAAGAAGAGGCCGCCAATGAGAACCGCCAGCGCCGCACACGGCGCACAACACGGACCACCCGGCGTACCACAAGAGCCACTCGGTCAAAGGCTCAGTCGCTGGCATCGTCCGAGCTATCGGATGGCGATGCTGACTTCAAGACTCCACGCCGCACCCCACGTCGCACAAAGAAATCGGTTGCACCCCCAGATGACCCACTGGTGAGCAACTGCCCTGTTTCTGTTAAACAGTGGTTTAAAAAAAAACTAAGGGTGTGCGAATATTCGAAATTTCGAATATTTTTCGAATAGTGTTTGCTAATAGTGTTTGCTATTCGATTCTATTCGCAGTGGAATTTTACTATTCGAACTATTCGAACTTCCCCAAAACAAATACAGTCAACGTCCGATTCAATTGCAACTGACCCCTTCAAATTTTTAATATGCTTCACCTCATTACACTCTCGTATTGCGGCAAAGCTGCCTTTCAAGCTCTGTTACAGTCGAACTTTGCTAAGACACGATGTCCGATTGAAAGTGGTCCCTAGATTTTCAATATGCTTCAACTCATCACACCCCGGTATTGCGGCAAAGCTGCCTTTCAAGCTCTGTTACGGTCGAACTTTGCCAAGAGACAGTCAACGTCGGATTAGAAGTGGGCCCTAGATTTTCAATTTCAATATGCTTCACCTCATCCCACCCCTGTATTGCGGCAAAGCTGCCTTTCAAGCTTCGTTACGGTCGAACTTTGCCAAGACACAGTCAGCGTCCGATTGGAAGTGGTCCCTAGATTTTCAATATGCTTCACCTCATCACATCTCCATATTGCGGCAAAGCTGCCTTTCAAGCTCCGCTATGGTCGCAAACGTATTAACTCAAGAAAACGCTGGTCCCAACATGGAGATGAAAGATGTGGCAGAATTGGGGGCTAAATAATGCTGTATTGGGCCTGAAATTTGGGCAGGAAGCCCGAAAAATCGGACGCCGAAGCTTTTTTAGCATACAAAATTTCAGATGTTCTTATATATCGACGCCTGCAAGGCAGATTTGGAACTCCAAACTTGAAGGGAGCACACCCTTGTCCACCACATCAGTTGGGCTTCAACAGAAGTTGAAAGAGGAGGAGAGGCTGAGGAAATGGCATCTTTGCCTATCACGTGTAAAGTGTTGTTGGCAACACTTTGGTTGCACCAAATCATGTACATAAATACAATTCGGCCTCTGCATTGCCTCATTCTTGATAAGACAACTATGAAACACCCCTCCAGCGCTTCATCAACCTAGCAAAAAGAAACACTTTCATGTTGCTATCTCAGAAGTATATGCTTAGGAATCCTCTCCAACTATTTTTCTGCAATTTCGCTTCGAAGTATTCGAGAAACATTCTAGAAATATTCGAGAAATATTCGAAAAATATTTGGTTCGATTCGCACTCACACTTCAATATTCGAATTCGCTTCGCACCCAAAATTTTGCTATTTGCACAGCTCTAAAAAAAACTTAATATGTAAATGAAACTTGTCTGAACTAAAGGCCACTTGCAAGAAAGTTTCACTTTTGCTAAATTGCTCGTGAACTATAATCTAATACAACTTAAGAAGTCCGGAGAGGCCCCGCCCTAACTGCCAAAGCCTGGCAGCAGACTGCCCCCGCGACTAAAGAAATAGTCCCACTCATGCACTCGCCAATGTTCTCGGAAGGCAGGGTGGGGTCGCTGGCCGTCTAGCTCATGACGTCAGCAGTGGAGTGACATACCCATAGGGCCAATGGGGACGTTTTTCCGCTTCCGGCGACGGTGGCGGTTCCTGGGAGCGGGGGGATTGACTGGATTTTGGATTTCTGCTGGAGGCGAGCCAATCCGAAAGGAAAAAATCCAATATGGCCGCGCCCGTTCGCGGTCGCTTCCTCGCTCGTGGTGCCGCCGGCCCCGCGGCCGCGACGTCGGTTCGAGCGTTTGCGCACTAATTGCTACTGCACTGTCTTCTCTCTTTATTGCCGATGTACGTACGTAATGTGTGTAGTTGTTTTTCTGCTTCGTTGTAGCCTCTGTGGTAGCATGGCGAATGGTGGCGAGCGGCGCCGTCGCAGCTGCATAGCAGCCGCTTTCGGCGCTCGCTCGAGAAGCAAAAAGCGCATATAACTTTCTTCACATGACATTTTATTGAAGGAAACGTAAATTGCTGCACGTTTAGGCAATATTTGGGCTATAATATCGGTAACAATAACAAAAGAAAACGAAAAAGATTCGAAATACTGCTGTGGTAAAACCTGAATACAGGAATGCGTACATCGAGCACGCGTACAATATAAATAGGATACGAAAACGCATAATACAGCATAATACAATCACATAAGCAGGGTAAGCATATAAAGTGCTACATCAGCGTAAATAAGTGTACACATACGAGTTGTACAGATTATGACTAGCAGCATGAAGCGAAACAATCCCGCGCATTGAAATATATCATAACAAAACAAGTTGTTCGAATGGTTGGTGCATACTGTGCAAAAGATAATGACGCAACGCAAGCCGAAGAAAACAAGGGGTATAGGAAAAACACCCTTTCCTGTACTTTTTTTTTATTGCCCTGCGTTGTGTCACTCCCTTTTGCACACACACACACACACACATACTTTTGCATATATGTACACAGAAAGTGCACCTAACAGTCATAGCCTTTGGCTCATGTAGACGAACCCATGGAGCATAAGTAGATCAATGTCATAATATGCTGCAGTGCTACAGCATATTATTTTGTAAAAGCAGTGAGACAAATCTACCGTTTGGCTCAGCTATCCCTGATCATGTTTTCCTCCAGGTAAATGTGTTGCAGGCAAGCTCACGTGATGTGAACAAGACACGCGATGCTTTAATTTTCAAGTAATAAAGGGAGAGAAAAACGCAAGAGAATGGTCTAGACTCAGTTGCAGAGGTGACCTTTGAAATTTGTGGAAACATTGTGGTTGTGACTGGTGAACAACAGGAATGATCACAGGTCATTAGTCAAGTTGGAAGTGGTGCGAAATACTCAAGGTAACATGAAATATACACGAAGATAAGCATCTTATCAAAGAAATAAGTAGAGTAAAGTGCAAAGTTGAACGCAGCTTCCCTATTATTTTTCTACCAGGTATCATGTTGGATCCATCACAATGTCAGAAGATTTTCTGAGCAGTACTTAAATTGCAGATGGGGAACGCTGCACAGTTTCATCATAATGTGTCATTAACTAGAACTGCATCGCTTGTCATTCGTTGGTTCAGGAAGTGGAATGTCGGAGTTTGCAGAGTTTAGTTAAACAAGAAACACAGTTGCTCTACACAAACAGTACGTTGTGAATAGTTTCAGTGAGTATGGATGCATGCTTCTATTTCAAACTAACATGCATGTCAACCGAGTCGCAGCTTCTGCACAAACCCCTCTGGAATCCTCACAGAGCTGAGCACTTCATCAATGTATCTTTTATGCCTGTGAATAGCTGACACCATCAGTTCTTTGCAGTGGCACAACAGTCATGACCAGAGGTTTGTAATTGAAAAGTGACAGAGCCCCTGGGTGCTGAAAATCTTTTGGACTTGGCGAGCACCTGAATTCATGCATGCTTCAACCTTCGTGGCCCGTCACAGTGGTCTAGTGGTTACGGTGCTCAACTGCTGAACGTAGTGGGATTGAATCCCGGCTGCATATCAATGGATGCAATACGCTTGAGGCCCATCTGCCTAGATTTAGGTGCACGTTAAAAAAACGCCAGGTGCTCAAAATATCTGAAGTGCTCCACTACTGCATGCCTCATATTCGTATCATGGTTTTTGGACATAAAACCTCCACATTTTTATAATCAACCTATTTTTGCAACGTTCATTGTGAATTAATCACACTGTTACTGTTTGTAAAGACTGCTTCAGTGTAAAACGAGTCGTCAGTATTATATAAATTTTGGCATTTTTTTGGGAGGCTGGATGTTTGATTGCCTTCCAAACCATGTCAAGCAAACAGAAAGAAAGCAGAACGAGCAGGGTTTTCCAGTGCATTTAGGGAAGTGTTGGCATTTCCCAATACTAAAGCAATCCAGAACCTCTGGTTGTAATACTCATGCTGATAGGGGCACACAAGGCTTCAAAAAAAAAGTTAGTCGGTTAAACTTGTATAATACAAAAGTAACGCAGCAGGAGCAAAAGTAGTCAATGCATTACATACAACCACAGCGAATTATAAATACACATATATAACTATATACCTACATAAAATATACATATATACATAAACATCGTACATATACACATAAAAAAAGAATAGTGCAACACATCTAAAAAATGGATAGGAAATGGGTGCAGAAGGCTGCACTGGAAATCCAATTTACATAATCATGTTCTAGAAAGGCACAGGATAAATTTAGCCTGCTACTTTACGTTATTGCTGGCAGAAGCACTGTGCCTTGACTTTGTTTCTCGTGTGTTTTTTGTTTACAAATGTAATGTGCCAATGTAGCCTTGTGCGGCAGAATATTAAGAAATTTCTCAGTGCAGCCAACTGAACAGAAAATAGCTTGCCGGATTGGCATCCTTTCCACCAGATTTTTGCACACATTGGAAAAATGGCACAATAGTTGATTTCATGTCTGAAGGCCGAATCTAATTCCTTTATGTAATTCAGACATGATTCAGAGGTTACTGCAATGGAACCGAGGAGTTTCTCGGGTACACCACTTTCCTTGAGTAGTGCAAAGAATTGGTGTCGTCCATGGAGAGAGCCTCCATCCACTTCAAGGAGTGTTCTCTCACATATGCACTCACTAGTCCTCAGTTCAAGAAGCTGTTCACAAGAGTACCAGCGACATGGTACACAACATTTTCATACACCATGTCGGTCGCATCTTGTGAAGATGCCTGCACATCAGATGAATCAGAGGCCTGCTGCGTGCTGTGGCTTGTGGTTGGTGTGCTGCTATAGTTGACAACAATGCAGATGCACTCTCCAAGTTGTTGAGGAAGCAATTGTGTCACCTCACAGTTTCCTGAGAACGCTTGAAGAGCTTGCCAATCAAATATGTTTTAGAGCCGCCACGAATTGGTACACATTTGGTGTCTCATTGCAGCCATGTTTTTTGACAAATGATTCCAAAAAAGTTTTCTAGGGGATCTTGCTGCAATCAACGTGTGAAAAGATGAGTGAAATCAAAGTCCTCTTTTAAACCAGTCCACAGCAACAACAAGGCTTTGATTCTAATCTGCCAACCTTTAACAGTGCGCGGCTGCTTGTCCGAGGACTACCCAAAGTGCCATTGGGCAATCCAAACTGATGCATGACTCAAGGGAAGCACGGTGTTCCGACCCATCAATCATTGCATACCGCAACTTATCATCCTGATTTTTTGGGGTCGAACTGTTCTGGCTGTCAAAAATCTTATCCATTCTTTCTGTGAACAGAGCTGTAAATTTAGCATCAAGAGGAAGCTCTTGAATGGCAATGAGAGTGGGGAGTGCCACAGAGACAGATTCACTGAATACTTGTGTGGCACTACTTCACTCTTATGTCAGCCACGGCCGCTGGATGAAAAAGCGCACTTTTTAATCCAGCGGCCGTGTGTCAGCAAAGGGCATCTTGTAGATATGTTGCTCTTTGAGCTTCCTTAGCAATCTTTCTTTTTTAGATGTTCAGTTGGTGTGTTAGAGGCGTGATTTGCGAGTATTTTTGTAAAAGGTTTCAATGTACGCCCAGTCAACAACCTCGGAGCCAATCGTGAGCTTGTGTTTTCTCAAATTATTCCGCGTGCATTTTATCAGGTGTGGGATGTCAAACATGAAGTATAGTTTGCAGTTGTTGACAGTAAAACATGGTTCATGAAGAGAATGGATCAGCATTCTTGACAGGCTGACATTGTTGACCCTTGATCATAGATGACCACTTTTACCAAAGACCTTTTTTTTTCAAGCTGCATAATTACATCTAATAGCAGCTTGTGCATTGCAAGAGCTGACGTTGCATTGCGGGACACTGCAAAGGCTACTGGCTGCATCCAAATTCTCGATATGCCAGACACAGCCATTAGAATGGCTGCATTTGCCACACGAGAAGTCCTTGTGTTTCATCATATGTGTAGCCAATCACTATATCTTTTGATTGATCGTACATCAAATGTCTTTTCAAGGCTATTAATCGAATAAAAGACAGCATGCTTTGTCTTGCAGAGGCCAAGCTTTAATGATTGATTCTATTGCATCCATGGCACCTGGAATGATACCAGGTGTCATTGGGATGTCTGCCAGCCAGCACCTGGGTGTCCGCACATGTGGCAAGTGAAGCATTTCTCTGAGGAAGCGTGAATTGAGAGTGAATTGTTTCATCCATTTGGACCAATGTTTTTTTTGGGGGGGAATGTACCAAGCCTGATTCGTGCTTTAAGCAGTTCAAAAAAGGTCCTTTGACAAATCCGGTTCAAGCTTGTTTAAAACCTCCTGCTGCGTTACTCGCCTCGCCTCGTCCCTTTTTTTCATCTGACCGACTGCCTTGCGGTACCTTTCACTTCGTGAGTGAAGTGGTTAGCAGCTTCTTTTTGGTGCGAAGGGTGTGCACAGAGCTGCGTTTCTTCGCCCACTTTCTTGGCGTTTCTTGCATCTGCTCCGCGCTGCTGCCCTCCTTGGAAAATTGGAGGCCGCTCGGACTAGGCTCAGCTGAAAAAAAAAAGACATGGAAGAATGCGAAGGTATAGGCTTTCATCAGTCTTGTAGAGGAAAAAAAAATCACGATTAAGCTATCAGGGCGCAATCACAGGGCTACTAATATACGGACCACTATGTGCTGCCATGCCATTTTTCATTGGAAGCAATGTGTATTCTGCGACTGAGACAGGAATCATAATTGATTTATACATTCCAAGCATTTTATCTTCAAAGAATCATCCATGATTAAGGAAATATCACAAAGCATTGCAAAAATGAACATTTCATGAAATGCTGAACAGAGGCAATGACATTTACAAAGTGGAGGATTTTGAATATTCATCTCATAAATAGCTATCTGGGCTGCATAAGCCACATTTACATGAATGCACACCTTGATTGTGCATCATATTCCGCTGGCCTATCTCGCAGAGCTACGCTCATCACAACAAATCGGACAGCACAATTTTCAGTGTGAACTATGTAGGTCCAACTGCACCCACCTTATATTTGAAATATAAATAATTGCGTGAACCAAATCACGGGTTGCAGGCCCTGAACTATATGTATGGTTTTGTCAACATTATAGGTTGTGACAATATTACACAGGCTTAGGTGTCCATATCTACTAGGAAAACATCAAGACTACTGGTCCATGCTTCCTTATGCAGATGCAGGATGTGTACTTTGCAATAATTCTCTCTCTCACTTTTTGCACTTACCATCACTTGGTGAAACCTGTGACGGTGGTGTGGGCCTTCTTGTGGTTGTGCTTGGCGAAGCGGCTGTTGAAAAAGAAATAAATATGCTATAAAAGGCTGGCAAGCAGTATTTTTAATACCCTCACTTTGCATTGCACGTGTGAATACTGAGCAACAGACTTATGGAGCAATTTTCACATGTGCCTGAGGAAAACTACTCAGTGTTTTCATCTCTATGGAATGAGCTCAACAAAGAAAGCACTGAGTCTATGCACTGATGTAGAAAAAGAAAAGATATCTATACCACGCAACAAAGTTTTCTTGCAGGGAGGTCGGTTTGTTGTGAACTCATACCGAGCTCCACAAACACTAGAGGAGTAAGGACGGAAACAGGACAGAGTACAAACTATTTATACTGTGAGATGCCAAAGCCATTTTCGCTGCTCTATCTCCCTGTTTCTTCATTTTGCGTTTGTGCAGCATGCTATCAGTTCATCCATACCATGTAAACAGTGCACTCAGACATTCTTACTGGAAAGCATGCAAAATGATACTCTATGAGTGCAAGCAAACATTTTTTTTCCCCTAGAGTACATTTCCTGCATTTAAGGTTTACGTACAGCAATTGTTCTCATAGCACTGGTAATTGAAAAACAGCTGTGGCATTTCTACCTACTGTTCTAATTTCAGAGAACAATCTGCTCGAGTGTGCAGGTGTAGAATACAAAATAGTACCGCTCTTTGTTTTTATTTTTTGCAAGCTATTCGTGCAGTATTACAGTGGCACCACCAACCAAATATTCTGTACCCTTTCATTCCAAGCAGAAAGGTGAAACAGATCCTTGTTCGGTACACCTACCTTCCACACTAGGGGGGCAGTCTCAGCAGCAGGGACGGCAACTCGCTTGCAGTAAACTGGTTGTCTGCAATTAAAGTACTCGAACTTAGTCACGCTACGGTGAAAAAACAGCTGGTAGAGTAAATACACTTGCAAGCTTTTAAAGGCATGGCACTAAGCTTAATAAATGTGCTTGCTTTTAATCTCCACTAAATTATAATTACAGATAATTACATATATCCCGACAATATTCTCTGAATTAAAACTTGATATATGAAACACAACTCGATCGAGTTCTTGTTTTTCCACTGCTTTTGCGAGTCGAAACGATATTGAAAGCTTATAAGGAATTATGGTGTGTAAACGCTAAGCGCAAACAGCGCATTGAAAAAAAAATACAGAAAAGTGAAAGGGTGGCGGTGGGGATGGGTCCAGATTAGAGAGGGGAAAAAAAAAAGTGGCCCCGCGCGATAAGCGCGGCCTGTTTCATGAACATCCAAAACCGAGCTTGGCCATGCCTTCGCCCGTTGGAAGCATCACGAGGGAGTAATGAAGAGATAAGCGAAACTGTTTCCGGTAGCTTCCCGAGAGCGAAAAGGGGCAGGGTGGGTATCACGCTTGGTTCAAGGTCCCCCGTCGAGCAGCGCGGCAAGGTACGCCGAAGGGAAGGAATGCGGACAATTTACGGCGACAAAAATCCGAGCAGGCGGTCGGTGTGTAAACAGACACACAGATGAGGAACGCGGTGGTTTTCACTTGTGCAACACCGCAGCACACATTCGAATCTGAGGGCAGTGTCCCGAGTTCGCTACTGGGGCCTCCGCAATAACTTTGCGAGCGATACTTTCGTCGGCTGCGAGCACCACCCATAAACTACACGGACATGATGTATACGCACGCATTAAAGCGCTTAAAAAAACAGCTGCAGCGAGCACAACAACTATCCCACTCCGTTAATGTTACTAGCACGCATAAGTTAAAGTAACACGTAACAAAACACCCTGAAGACACGGTTGCATGACACGGTAATCCGAATTGGTTAGATTTCATGAGATAGTAGAGGTAACGTCAGGCAGTGAGGCACGCACATATATACTAACGTGAGCAACCATAACTAGCGAACAGCTCCGCTTTTGAGAGGTGACGCGCGTCGAGCCACAAACTGCAGCCCGCCCACTAATTTTAACTTATTATCGTAACCATTTCTCAAACAGATAGCTGCAGCAACGAATGGCAGCAAGAAACTCGCTGTTCATTCAGCAGTTTCAAATCATAACGGTCAACGACAGTCAAATCAAAACTTTGCGAACATCTTGGGAAATATATAATAGTGAAAGTATAAATACCTGTGGTCAGCAGGGATTCTGAAGAAGTGTTCGCCTTCATTCCCCGAGGAATCGCACCACTTCACGCCGCAATAAAGGTGCGACATCGCTGCTCCTCGCTGCGGTGGTAAAGTTTGCGTTTCTATGCGCTCTCGTGCTTGCTTGCGCGACGTCTGCTTGTGCGCTGCGCAGGCGTGATGGCGGCGGTACCTAGCGGAGCCACGCACAGTCATGTTTACAAAACTTCTTTAAAACTTTGCCTTGTAATACACGTGGCTGGTTATAGTTTAATGCAGAAGCACGTTTTTATTTACTACTGTGTACTACCGTGGCCGCGTTATTTTATTTTAATTAGGCTTACTGAGGCCTTCAATCCCCGCCCGTACCAGGTTCGCTGCAATCGTTTCGACGGTAGCGACGCCCCATGGCTCGGACGCCAAACTGCCATCATGCTCGGGCTGACGTCAGTATGGAGCGCGCACTCAGTGGTGCAGGCTTGTGTGCATCCCCTTTGAGGAGGAGATGTGCGGACTTCTAAACTTGTGTAGATGCAGTTGAAACAATCTTGTGAAAGATGCAGGATCGTAGTCAAGGTTGTACAATATAAGAACATTTTTGGATAGTAAATACATATACTATAGCACTAACTCAAACCTCATTATAACAGTCTCATCTCACGAAAATAAGTTCATTACATCCGAAAATTCGTTATAAACATATATCTGTAACACTGTATATATGACAAGACTATTCTTCATTTAGTTCGTTATATCAGTGTTCGTTATCTCGAGGTTTGAGTGTACATATTTGATTTGGTCCTCTCATTGTGTATTCACTAATAAAAAAAAATTCTGTAGTTTTCTATTATGCCTTGTGTCGTCAAAAGTGGCCCCTATTTGCAGTGCACACAATTTGGCGTGCACTACCAGCAATGGGCTTTTTTTCCCCATTTTTTGTCTTATTGAAAACACCTGTGTTTGGGTCTTTTCACAATGTCTCTAATCAAGTACAGTGCAAAAATTTAGCACTAAGCTGTTATATGTATTCATACTACAAGAAACTAGTATACCCTGTAAATTTTTGTTCTACTCCTTCCAAACAAGCACTCTATCGCGCACAAAGTTGCAGCATCACATTTAACGTGGTAGCGTTAAAAGAGCTTGTTGCGCAAAAGTTCCACTGTTGGCATCGTTGGTTTGTGAGCGAAATATCGGCGTTGTCCATTAACGAAAATTCGAGATAGATGCAAATAAATAAATAAAAAAATGTTCAGTCAGAGTGAGAATCAACCCAGGCGTTCTGCATGGCAAGCAGGTATTCTGCCACTGAGACACGCCAGTGCTTAAAATGACTTACAGTATTCCGGAGCAGAATCGTAGAATCGCATCAGGCATCAAACATGTGAATTGCGCAACAAGTGGGTGGTTTTAAGTGCCCACCTATTGCAAAGTGTGCAGCTGTGCAGGCGCACATGGCACCTTACGGACGTGTAATGGGCACTTCGCCAATTTGCAAAATGCAGAATTATCACTTAGTGGGCACTTCACAACTGTTCTTGCAGTAGGCATTCTAGGATAGTTGGAAACAGCCATTGTTACGTGCACAAATGCTCCTTGCGGCATGGTTGAAGGCGATGCACACAGGGCCCGATTACTCTATCGCATTCTACTCTTGGAGGTGCAGCTCAGGCGCTCCAACTTTTGCAATATTGCAGTCCTGTGACATGATGGGCAACTTTACGTAGCACAGATTTCGTCGATTCGTCTTCTGCACTACGAAACGGCACCTTGGCCCTGTGGTGTGTGTAGTTTTGGCCGCACAGTCCGCATTTTCAGTTTTCAAGAGCTGGGACTACCAGGACAATCGGCATCGCCAGAACAAAGCCTCTGCGCAATCAAGAGGCGTTTCGTGACCACTAGGGGAAGGGCGCAGCGTCGTGGCATATTTGTTTACCTCGCCATTGCCTCGTACCGCGCTTCCTCACTGTGCCACTCCGACACAAGTGGCACGTAGAGGAAGCCTTGCTCGATCGTTGGCTGTATGCCGATAACATAATCGCTGATATTGTATTACATCGCCGAAGTGGGCGTAGTCGCTACAATGGGCTATGCCTACTGCTCTTCGTTGCTGAGAAGGGTGGGAAGGCAGAGCCAGAAACAGAAACCAGCCAAAGCAGGTTGTTCTACACACTCCAGCTTCATTACACCATTCGCAAAATTCTTGCGGCAGCGTGTTCACATCATAAAGTGTGCCGTTATCTCTCCATCACAAATTTTGAACTGCAGGGTTTTACTTGCCCTTCAAGATTGCGAAACTGCACCAGTTGAGCAGATCAAAATTTTTTTAATTCTGTGAAGCCAGATAAGTCTGTAAATGTGGACCCTTCGGCTTAGATTTCTGACGGCACTGCTTCAGGTACAGGAAGAAAAGCTGCTTCGCGTGCAGCAACGTAGTTGGAAAATGGAAAGCACTGACCCACTTACAAATTTGCTTCATTGAAGTCCTTGCTGTAAAAAAGATAAGTGAAAACCAAGATGGCATCAAATCTACTGCACATACACAAGGGCACACAAGTTCCCTGTTGGGTTATAATATGATGGGAAGAGAAAGATGCATTTACCGGATACAGTAGCTGTGGTCACTTACACATTCATGTTTCCCCACCTGCTCTTTTTCAATTCATTGAGTTATTCAGAGCTCAAGTATGCAGGATAAGGGAATTGCCAACGACCTAGTGAAATCCTGAGCAAGCGCCCCCCTCCTTTCTTCGAGAGATTTGAAATACTATGCACAGTGACAAAGCAAGCGTCCCCCACCCTTTCTCCGCCACTTTACTGTTTCGTTCACTGCTTTGGAAATGGCGAATGCATGCGTATGGATGGATGGATGGATGGAAGAACTTTATTGTTGTCCGGCAGATTAACGGCCCGGGCTCAGGTCTCCCAGTCGGGATGTCAAGGCCTTGCCTCTCCGCTGCTTCACGGGCCTGCTGGACTGCCCAGAGTTGGTCGGCGAGCTTGGAGCTATGCAGCATGCGTACTCAATAAAACATTTAATTAGAAGCAGGGTGTGCATTTTTTCTTAGGGATTCTTCCGCCGCCGTCTTGAATTTTGATCCACGATCGAGCAAGGGCCCCCACTCCAAATCTTGTCAGATTATCTTTCACCGTAGGGGGAGTGCTTGCTCGGAATTTTACAAAAAGTGTTGCACAACAATATAAATGGCTGGATGGATAAAACATGTATGCAGAAAATTGAAAAACAACCTCAGTTGAGCAAGTAAAAAAAAAGCAAGGCATGATTATACATCAAACTGTCAGAAACAATCTTGAAATCTTTATGAATTGCATTCAACTACTATGACCAAATCGGCAGTACATTCCATTCTTACGGCTGTAGGCGAAAATGAATATACTAATATCTCAAATGTATGAAATGTTCTCAACTGGCCACGTGTCAGTTGACATTCTTGATGAATAAATGCTTGTGCAAACTATTTTCCACTCTTTCGCGTACGATTGACCCAGAAAATTGCCGCCTTTTTTAAAAATCTGTTGTTCTCTTATGTCTGTCCAAAGTGGCTGGCATTCTCAGTCACTGCCATGACTTTCTGAAATTATGGCAATTGCCAGCAAATTCATGACCAGTAACTTCTTAAAATATATTTTGAAAATGCCTTTGTCAGCATATTTTTATTCATCGTAGCTCTCCTTTTTTAGCCACCGTAGCACTGTGGACACAAGACTCGAATAGTGAGCTCAAAACCCTATTAAATCTTGCTCTTGTTAACTAGCACATGCAAAGCATTCTTTGCGCCCCTAGCGTTTGTTTCCCATATTTTAAAACTGTCATTTGGCCCTGACAGCAGACACTGGGGCATCACATCTTTAAGTATTGAACTATAGTACTATATTTTATGTGCATTCATTCCTTGCTACGCAGGAGGAGGATGAAGCACCGTGCTGTCCTCGCTGATGACAATGCCGAAGCATCGCCACTTAAACGCCTTGGCAACTTCGTAGCTGGCATGCTGTCCATGGCACGGTAGTGGGTGAGGAATCTTGAACATTACTTTTGAAGGAGAATTTCTTAATGGCACTGACAATCGGCCAGAATGCATGCTTAGTGTCGTAGTGGAAATGGAAAGACCATGAATTATGAGACAAAGACCCACCACGGTGGTCTCGTGTTATGGGCACTCGACTGCTGACCCGAAGGTCGCGGGATCGAATCCCAACTGCCACGGCTGCATTTTCGATGGGGCGAAAATGTTTGAAGCCCATGTACTTAGATTTAGGCGCGCACGTTAAAGAACCCCAGGTGGTTGAAATTTCCGGAGCCCTCCACTACGGCGTCTCTCAGTCATATCGTGGTCTTGGGACGTTAAACCCCAGATTATTATTATTATTATTATTAGAGACAGACTTTGGCATTCTTTTCGAGATTTCAATAGGATCTGCATTTTTACATTGCATTGAAAGTCTTAAACTGGTATGTCGCGCTGCTGGCCTTGGTACTGTGCGAAAGAGTTGTTCGGATTGCTGTACGGTCTGCTGTTGTTTAGGCACACCATATTTGTGTTTAAGATTATTCTGCATATTCAAGCATTCCTTTTTGTCATGTAATTGTCAGAGTTTAACATCCCAAAACCACATTATGATTATAGGATGCTGTAGTGGAGGGCTCGAAAATTTAGACCACTGGGGTTCTGTAACTGCACCTACACGTGCCTCAGCATTTTCGCGCTCCATCGAAAATGCGACCACAGTGTCGTTTCGAACCCGCGACCTTTGGGTCAGAGTCGAGCACCATAACCACTCGGCACCATGGCAAGTCCGCTTATTACATGTTTGTTACTAAGCCAAAAGGAGTTAGCACTAAGAAGTAGAGCTACCTTCGTGGCATTTAGTGGAACTATAATTCATGTAGAGCCACGGCGCATGTGCGGCGTACCACAGCGCACCAGCACAAACCTGTCGCACATAGGCTTGATTGATTGGGCCTCACTTGATGCCACTGTATATTGCTATCGTGCTTGCCTACCATTGCTTGCAGCAGGTGTTGCATATACTATATAACATCTGTGTGCGATAGAAAAAACCTGATAAAGATATTTCGTAGAACCTTTCACTTGCCATTCCATGATTAGAACCTGACCTTATGCTTCTGCTGCACTTAGAAAACAGGTTATTATAAAATTGGCTGTAGTTCCCTTTAGAGGTCACTGATACCAAATTTCAAACGTAAGATGCTTTATTGGACGTTCTCTGCTTACAGAGGCAGTTCTTAGTATTAGTAGCAAGCACAGCTTTCAATGTGTTTGGGTATTATTTCGAAATAGGCACGAGTGCTCGTCTGTACGCCAATGCCACAAGGCACCACTAAGTCTAAGTTAAAAACTGTGAAATATAAACATGGCAAAGGACTAATGCTAGTCCGGTGTCAAGTAGGGACAGGGACCTTAGGCGCTAGTCCTGTGTCCTTACTGACTTTGCTCGCATTCAACACACAATTAATGCATTGTAGACAGGCTGATGATGATGATGATGAGGCATTTGTCATCAATAAGACTAGCTTAGTGGCTGCTTGGTGCTGACTTTAACCATTCGCGAGTATTTCAGCGTCCGCAGAAACATGTTTACGGAGAAATTGCAAACACTACGAGACTGGCACTCATTGGCAGGCCTTTGTTCCTCTTTTCTTTAGCTGCTCTATAAATGGTTTCCGGCTGCTTACAGCAGGTTGCGTTAGTAAGAAATTTTTATAGAAAGGTCCACTCTGACACTGAGGTGGGCGCTATCGTGCAGGTGTGTTTTATGTTCAGTCTCAGCTCGGCTCTTATTTTTCCCGCAGGATTGTCCGGATACAGGGCAAAAGTAGATGCAAATTTTGGAAGGGCAAATAAAAATCCTGCCTTACTGAGATTTTATATAGGTGCATGCTCTTCCAATGAAATGGCTGAAAACTCATTGCCGGGCTATTGGGCGATCTAATCAATGTGCATTATTTAAAACCTAATAAATTGCATTCTTACATGGGGTGCTTAAACTGTTCTGCTAATGATCCGAACGATTTGCAGACTGGCTCTGTGCATTCGTACAAAATATTTAAAATTCGGAAAAGCTTCAGGGTTCTTTAAGGGGTCGTGAACCACCCCTCGGACTTGGTGAGAACTCATCCTGTTGGATAGCATACACTGCTGCTGAACATCTCTGCCAAATCTTGCAGTTGTGCGCGGCAAGAGAACTTGGAAGTGGATGCGAGTTTTCCATTTTCTCAGGCACTCACTTTCCATACACGGCCTGTGCTCACTCTTTCGGAGCTGCTGGCACTTGAAGTCTAACAGCAGACAGCATGCCATTGGTCTATCCAGCATAAAACGAGAGTGGCTTTGGATCATGCTACCTCTTTGCCACGGGGTAGCGCTGCACTTCATAGCCTGCTAACATTACATGGTGAGCCACACTCATTCGCAGGATTCACAAAGGGAGAAAGCATTCGCGTTTCATCATGTGCGCTCAAGGTCATGACGCGTGCTGATGTAACTTCTTTTCTCCATGCCATCCCTCCTTGTGTAGCTTCCAGCGCACTTGTTGGTATAAAGGGAGAAACCTGTAACTCCACTTGTTCTTGACGGATTCTAAAAATGTTTGCGACAGTCTATTCGCGAGGCAATAAACTCTGGTATGATGTCATTTGGTGATTACTTGGAACAGCAGTTCAACCTTTAATGATTCGAGCATTAATTCTGTTGTTTCAAGCACTGTCGGAGCACTTGAGATTCAATTGCGTGCTTAATGCAGGTTTGGCTGTCAGTGGACCTTTAAAAGCTGCTTCTTTGGGTACAGTCTAAGGCACTTCTAAATGTATTAAGGGGAGATGTGGCTCGAAGACACTTTTTTTTTTTTACATATTCGACCTAGAGCAATGAAACTTGGGGTATTTGTAGAGATTGTTAAGCTGATTTCAAATAATAATTAGTTTTCTTGTAAGTTGCATACTTTTTGTTCTGCACTATGACAAATGTGTGCATGCGCCTTTTAGCCCTCCTATTTCGATACTTAAACTTCTATACATTTTGACAATTAATGGCTCGTATTGTTCCATTTGAACTGTAGAGTGCCGAAAACTATTCAGAAAGTGCATAGAAAATATTTGCTAGACGTGAAAAATGAAAACATAGGAAATCCATTATTACCCAGACCCCGGTAAATGTTTACTTGCAAATTTTCTAATATGCATAAATAATATTGAGATTTGGAGGAGATAACTGCACTCCTCACACCTTAGAGAAAATTTGGGCAAAATTTCATGCAGATCAGAGCACCAGAAGTACCAAAAACAAGAGGGGCACGCTGAAAAGTTGCCAAAAAGTCTGTTTTGAGAAAAACGATGTTTAAAGTTAAAATTGGATGTTTATTTATGAAAAAGGTAATGAAACCCAATCAAAATTGCACACAAAAGAGGTAAATTGTTCTTCTAGTAGCCACTGCCACTAAAATGAGCCAGCGCCATAAGTTTCTTCTTCACAGCTCTTTCGAGCAGAGTAGCTATTGCGCGAGCTCCCACTGCCGTTGGTTATGCTTGCGATCGCTCCGGCACTCGCCGCCCCTACGCTGGTCTCCTCGCTCGGAGCAACTCGCCGCAACGTATACGTCATCGAAAGAATACTTTCGGGGCACTCGCTGTTCTCGCATTGTAGTTCCAGAAACGACGCCTTTGGGTTTGTAAGCTGGTTCCCGGACGCATATTCCCGAACGGTGACACGTTGGACACACTGCACCGATCACGAGGATGTTCAATGCTGTTATGTCAGCAATCAAGGAAGACTCTTTCTACCGTGATCTTTCTTCGTCGTCGAAGAGTCCGATCTTCTCTTTGAGAAGCCCTTAAATACTCAAACGCCGCGGCAAACTCGTCGGAAGCATCGCCGTCGTCGTCGCTAGGCCTCGCGGCAGCAGACGCACTTGCCGTTCGGCGAGTGTTTGGCTTCAATTTGTGCCGGCGTCCTCAAAATTTGTTCACCAAGCGATACTTCACTGGCCAGTGACTGCACTTGCTACGGCTCTCTTCGTCCGTGATAAAAATAATACGCGAGAGAAACATTCAGCTGCGCGGCTCGATGAAACACGGACCCTGCAAGCAGGCTTCACACACGCAAGGTGCAGCGACCAATGGCGGTCCCCGATCCGTACCACGTGATTTAAGTCAGTCGCAGCACTCGAAAAGCGCAGCAAAGCATGCTTTCTTTATTATTTGTTGCGCTTCTGTAGCGCGGGAAACCATGGTTATTGAAGATCTCCTCATGCGATCCCCAATGGCGAGCGGCCGCGCATTATCGGCCGCAAGGCGCTAGAAGATGTCACACTTTCGGTCAAGATTAGCAGCCACCTTGTGCTCTTTAGACGCAATTTTAACGCATTTCCAGTTGAGTCTCGACTTTGATTTTTATTTTCGGAACAGTAGAGATACTAATCTTAACAAAACAGGTGAAAACAAAATATCGATAATTTTTGAAAAAACTAGTGTTTTTCGACCCGCATCTCCCCTTAAAGTACCATGAAAATTTTGTTTTGGCCAGGTTGGATGGACAGAGCAGAAGAGGGGAAGGACGCACCGCTGCTGTTACATTAGGGGTGCAGGCACTGCCCTTCTGCTTCCCGCTGCAAATTGTTAGCTTGTTTAAATCGATAAGTGGACTTTTCTTCATGCGGGACATTCGATGCGTGGCTTTGCCTACTATAGCTACTATTCTGCTCTCTCCTGTCGCATGCAACAAGCATACGTGCTCTTTTCAAAAGTTGTCATCCACACTAGCCATATACCACATGACCCTAAAAACTAAATCGACGCTGGTCTTAGCTGTTATATTCGATTAAATTCTGAAGAGTGCACTGAGGATTGGCAGTATCTTTGTGGTTTTGAGGTCCTGTACCTTCACTTAACTCAAAAGAAAAAAAAGTGTAAAGGAAATCATGTGTGCACTCCTTCCATGTGCAGCACAGTAAATGCAGCCATGATTGAGAATAGAACCCATTAGGTCATGCTCAGCAGCCGAATGAAATGGCTACTGTTATGGTAAGTACAAGTGCCACCCTCAAAACCACTGTTTGCCCATCATATATTCTGTAAAAAAAAAAAAATCGGACCAGCTGGTCTTCGTTCAGAGCGCAAGTTACTTTCTCTTTGCTATTGCAAATACTAGGCATATTGTGAAATAAGTTTGTCTCTTCTGGCCAAAGTATTATCTGCGGCTGAGTACTGATGTCCAGAATCTTCGATAAAACTCAGTTCAAATTTTTTGTCCAAAACCAGTGATACGAGTGAGTGTCTATAACACACAGAAGTCCTTTATGTCATTGAAAATGAGTGAACATGGTTGCAGCATCTATGTGGGTCCTTCTTGCATGGGAAGGCGCTAGCTGTGGGCAGAGCTCATATTTAATCCTAGGTTGTAACCAACTGTTTCACAGACTGTAGTGTGGGTGATTTACTAATCAAACTGCCCTTCTTGGCGTTGTGCAAGGTTGCTTGCGTTGTTGCATTTTGACACTGATTCTTAAACCAGTGTTATGGTTCTTTACAGTGTTATGTATTTACGATAGCAATTATATGGACAGTCTCGGCTGGTTTTTGCCACCGCCGTCATGCACCGTATGTGTATAAGTATGGATATATATAAAAGTCCCGAAGAAAAATAATTCAGGAAAATGCTTCCGAAGCGCGGGATCGAACCAGCGACCTCTCGGTCTGCAACGCCTGGCACTAACCACTACGCCACAAAGCGCAGATCCTTCAGGTAGCTAACGGCGAGCATTATATACACACCCTTTATCGCTGGCAGGACTCGGAGACGGCAGGTGCTTCTAAGCGTTTTTTCATTACCAGCAAGATGGCGCGAGGAGCACAACGGGCGCATTTAAAAGTCGTCGGCCAGCTCGCTTTTCTTCTAATATTTGCGCAAGGAGAACCTTGCCCATCATCCGCTGTCTGCTCACGCGGTAGTTGGTAGATGTTTCTGCAGCGTAGCAGCGCACTCATCATGGGCCGTTTTTCTTGCTATCGCATTCATTGCTTCGCCCTTGCGGCAAAACTGAGTTTTTTTACTCTGTTTGTGAATAACCGGTAAGAAACATTGCCTATGTGCAGAGTGGCCACAAGTACACGGAATCGACGCCAGCTGATTTCCACTGACGCAGACTTCGTTGAGCTGCATGATGAACAGCCGCCATCTGCTCCGCGTAGGACAACTGCACGCAGGAAGGCCAAGCAGTGACTTCCTTCAACTGTTTTAAAGTTCATATTTAAATGTATATCATGACGTGCATGTTAACATGCATATTTTTTAATAGCACTTCTTTTTAGTCATTTTAAGGGGAGACGCTGCTTCTGAACATGTTTCTTGTTTTTGAGCATATTATTAAGAAACTTTCACAGCTTATGTATTTTTATGTGCTGATTTGAAACATGCAATTATTGTTCTAATACACTATGTAGTTTTGAAAGCATTAAATAGTTCTGGTATTTTTAGGAGCAGGCTTTATTTCTAAACTGTGAGTTATCAAGCAAATCAGCATATCACAATACCTGGAATGAATACTGTATGCAATAAAACAAATGGATTTCTAGGCCCATTTGAACAAAAGTTATGGTACTTTGAACATTCCCAGCTTGATCCCAGTTTGACCAAGCTCGACATTGCTCACTTGCCAAATGTTCAACGTACCATAACTTGTTCAAATTGGCCTAGAGCATCCATTCTTGTTTTATTGCATACAGTATTCATTCCAGGTTATTGTAATATGCTGATTTGCTTGATAACTCTCATAGTTTAGAAATAAAGCCTGCTCCCAACAATATACATGAAATATTTATTTTGAAACAGCATAGTGTGCTAGAAAAATAATTGCACATTTGAAATCAGGACATAAAATACATAAGCTGCAAAAGTTTCATAAACATGTACTCAAAAACAAAGAAATATGTCTCCAAAGCAGGGTCCCCTCTTAAAGGAAACATTGTGACATGCATGTTAATATGCATATTTAATATTTGTAAGGTAATTGATGCACAGTTTCCACACCAGATGGAGACCTGCTGGCGACCTACCATTTGAGCCAGCCATATTACTTTTATTGCAAATAGTCTTCATTTTGTACAGCAACTTTCATTGTACTTTTATATCACTTTTTAGCAAAATGTCATTTAATATTCTTCAGCATTCCTTTACTTGCCACCACTATATGTCTTAAGCTTGAATAAAGCATGTAAACCTTTTTCTGCGATACAATGGTACATGCACTTGTGTCGACCTCATTGTTCTGCAGTGCTTTAAAGGGACACTAAAGGCAAATATTAAGTCGACGTTGATTGTTGAAATAGCGGTCCAGAAACCTCGTACCGCTGCTTTTGTGCCAAGGAAGTGCTTATTTTGAAATAAAATCACGTTTTTAGTGGTCCACATCGCGTTAGCGCGCTTCAAATCTCCCGCCTGAAAATACGACTCTCGTACGTCACTGCTGCCGTGCCCAACGTTGCCCGCTTTTACTGCGCGGCCGCCGACACTAGTAGCAGCCGAGCGGAAGTAGCGGGACCCACAGTAGCAACAACGGCGCTGCGGCAAAGACGTGCTCGGATGGGCACATTCAAAGCCGTCACCAAATTGCGGTTGGTCTCGTAATCCTCAGTACTAAAGTGCAGCGAGCACACACGCAGAGGTTTTGACTGTTTAGCACACTGGCGCAATGGCATGACACTAAGCCACTTCGAGCGTAAGGGTTCATTCCGCGGCACCCAGTGAAAAGACACACCGTTTCCTTGCTGCAGCACTGGCGTTGTGCACCATTCGGGCATCCGGCAATATCACACGCATGCGGCATTTTGTCGAACTTTCTGTCAGAGCGACTTTCACGAGCGCGCAAAACACGCACGGCAGTACGCGATCCCGAAACTACCACTGAGACGGGCGAGGCACAGTTCGGCGAAAACGGAACCTTTGAACCTTGCGCGCCGTTCCCCATGGCAACGCCACGGAGGTTTTGTTTTCCATGAATCAAGCGGAAACGAACAAACAGCATTTTATTACGTCTTTTGATGCTCGGAATGTTCTTTTTTTACTGCTGCTAGTTTGATTACTAGTGATTTTTGTAGGCCGACTTCCCTACGTCATCGGGATCACTTCGAAAATGTCCCACTTGTGGCGCTCATCATGTGATACATTTAGCTTAATTCTCGGTAAGTAGGGCACTGCTGTTGATAATATTGCCGTTTTAGAAGTTGTCATACATTGGGCTTTCACTCTGACATAAATTGTTATTTGCCTTTAGTGTCTCTTTAAAACTCCTCGGAAAAGGTGTACGCCGAGAAGAAAGGAAAGAGCTTGAATTAGGATGAATATAGTCTTGCAAGGTGCCCAAGCAGCACAAGTTTGTTCCTTATTTTCTTTAAACTTAAATCTCTGGAAGCCTGATGAATGAAGGAAGGGGATTGGAATCGCGGAAACATAGGGGTGTTATCTGTAGCGTTTAAAGTGGCGGTCCCATTCCAGCGACACTCGCTCCACATTTTAGTCTTTTTCTCTGCTGATGCACAGTGCTTGCTGCACTCCTTTAATTGGATGTGCATTATATTGCATTACAAAGCTTGCATTCTGCACTTTCCAATAACACCTAGCATTATCGCCTCGCCTGAAGCGTTACCTGATGGCAATTGAAACAGTGCGAGCAAGTCCTAGCTGTTCTGCATGTCCAGCAAAGCTGTTCAGCGTAATGAAATTAAGTTTGCTGTGCCTTTAAATGACTCGTTATGCGAGGTTTCTATGAAGAGATATTGCGTGTAAAGCAATCTGAAATTTATATAGGCTCCAATAAAGATAGGCAAAACAATACTATTTCTATGAATATTTCTTTTTTTTTTGCAACTCTGAACATTTAGTGTTTTTCTATGCTACAGTGCACTTATTGTCTACACGGACTTGTTTTGAATGTTGTTCAACAGTTCACAAGTTGCTGTTACACTCAAACCTCGATATAACGAACATAGATATAACGAATTATCGGTTATAACGAAGTAAATGAAGAATAGTCTTGTCATAGCTTCAGTGTTATAAATAAACGTTTATAACGAATTTTCGGATATAACGAAGTTATTTTCTTGGCAGATGTGACTTTGTTTTAACGAGGCTTGAGTGTACTTCAATTCGGCAATTTGTGGCTATAGAGTAAAATCTCGTTACTACGAACATCAGATTAACGAAATTTTCAGATTAATTTTTTTTTTGAAATCCCCGCCAAAATGCCTATATTGCCAATGTAAAAAACTTTCGGTACTACGAATTTCAGAAAGTTCGCGAGTGCGATCCAGCATTATAGGCTGCACCTGGTGCATTGACACCCTCGGAGGTAACCAGAGGTGACCCCCCTACTTCCCCTACGTAACCGTTGCAGCCGGTACAAGTTATGATGACGTCGTAGCCGCCATTTCTGTTTTGACGCGCTTCCCGACAAATCGCTCCTCGCCAGCGGGTCAAACCTGAAGTGATTCGCTACGTCGAAAATTCCTTCCATCCCCGCCACAAGAAAATCGTCGCCATCAGGCGACGATGAGCCACGACGACAGACCGCGTGGAAATGCGTCACTGTTCTGTGTGCTCACGTGACCGAGCATTTCACTCGCTAGGTGGTGATAGTTGCACCCGGCGGCTTGTCGTTTTTGGAGCTCTGTCAAACCGAAACTGAGGCTGTGTCGGTAATGAGGAGCTTGTAAATAATTATCAGTCGCGCACTGCAGCAAACGATGTGCTGTGTTATGACTAACAGGCCCCAGCAACACATTGCAGCAATAAAACACGGGGCGAAAATTTTTGTGTCAGGACTCCTTTAACGTACGTAATTTAACCCCGAAATCAACAAGATGCTTCGTTATTACGAAGTTCCGTGAATGTTTCGGTACGGAAATCACTGAAGCTTACACATATCATCTGCAGCACATTTGCGCCAGGAAACCCGCTTCAACGGGTGCAGCCCCATCGGCGTCGACATCAACGCGAGCATAACCAACCGGTCAAACTGGTCAAACCAAATCAAACAACGTCGTAGGCTTAGTCCCGCTGTTGCCGCTGTTCTCACCACGTTTCCAGTTGCTGTCGTTTGGAGCTGCGAAATTGAGATAGTGTTGTGCGGTTGCTTTTCTGGCAATGAGTTCTCCTGAAGACTGCGAGCCTACGCCACGAGACTGCGATGACGAAGCGGAGTTCGACCTAGAGCTTTAAAATGAGCGTACAGAGAAGCTCCCGGTAGACACCGCGGTTACCTGCGAGGATTACGTAGACAGTGACTGCGCAGCGGCTACGTCCGCAGAGCTCACCTGCAAAGAAATCATCACTGCTACACCAATCTTGCTCACGCACTTGACTCACGAAGACGACGCTGGAGATGCAGAGTCTGGGACAACGGAAGAGACTATTTCCAGCTCGGATGTTGTGGTGTTCCTTGAGAAGACCCGATCGTACCTCGGGTGCTGCAAGGATGTACCCGAAGACATTCTTAGGAAGGTTGCGGACGTGGAGGCATACATGCACCAGCACCTGCTTTCTACTCGCCAGATGAAGATAAGACTTTTTTAAGCAGTAAATTGTTTCCACTCGGTGCCCAGTGTTTCCGTTCATTGTTTACGCCCCAACACGTACACCTCCTGCAAAGGTACGTTACTTTCGCTGTTTGTTACATTAACGACATCATTTTTCAGTACTACGATATTTCAGAATAATGAATTAAATTCGGTGGTCCCGCGAAGTTCGTTGTAATGAGATTCTACTATACTTGGTCATGCTATTCAAGCTGAAGCTCTGGTGTCTTCACTAATCAAGCCCTTCTCTTGGATTCTGTAAACATAAATTTGCATTATGTTTATTAGTGAATCTACAGTGTTTTTTGGTGGTGGCACCATCTGTGAAAAAAAAACGTCGAACCATTTCATGTCGGTTCCAGCATTCGTTGTATCTGTGGCCACTAAACATAACATGATGAAATAAGTGAAGTAGCTGTTAACCCAATAGCTTAATGTTGTCTTTGATTAACCTCGCATTTATGCCATCAGGCCCTGCTGCCTTCCCAATGCTTATATTGTTTACAGCATTAAGTATTTCATATTTTGTTCGTTTTCTTTTTCTTTCATTGTTTCGTCTCTTGTCTCACATGAGAAAAGAATCAACAATAGGAGTGATAGGAATATGTGGACCGGATATTATCTGGAAGTATTTCTGCTGGACTGGGACCTAGCAGAATTTTATTCACTTCGGTCTCATGGTTCAAATCTGTGGTCACTGCCTCTTCCCTAAGCAATGTTTTCGTGCCACTTCCAGGGCCTTGCCACTTTCCGCGAACCACGGTTTTCTCTTCGGAGACTGTTGAACATTACTTTTTTTCTGCATACGAATCGGACATTACAGTTCTGCAATGGCTTCTAGTGCATGGAGTTCCCAAAAGCATATCCTTCAAGATCTGGGTAACATTCCTTGGGAAATGAACTAGTTGTCATATTCATGATGATGGTCGTCATTGGCATCCTCTTTAAAATGGGGCAGCGATAAGGAGCTACCTAGGCTGCTTATTATAATTAGAAGCGCTATTTTGGCAATGGTCAAATTTGGCCACATTGTCAAATCCTGTGGTGGTGGTGGTTTGAACCAATAGGAGAGCTGCAGCAACCCCCTGGGCCATTGGAGTGGAGAAGACAGTGAATTCAACATGGTGAAATCTGATGTCCACAATAGTATCCTGGCTCTCAATTTTATTTTTCGTTCTTTATACAAGCCTCTATTTCTATGATGAGTAGTTAGGTGTGCCTGTACTGACCATTTAATCCACTTTGAATCCTAGTGCCTCTGACACCTGTGAGTCTTGTTGGGTGAATATCCTGGCATTCTGTTACAATGCACATGAAATGATTTCCAGACATTTGCTGCAGCAGATCCATGTCTCATCATGTTGAGAATATTTTCTCAGGTATGTTATTGTCCGACTGTTACCTTTGGTTTTGGATAGTGAAGTGCTTACCCTTGTGTAGAGATATCGCCTGCGTATTTCTTTTCTTGCTGCCTCTGTGAACCTCTGTGGTCATTCTTGCTTCCATCATTTGCATCCAGTTTACCATCTCTTTAGGTGACTTTCTCTTTGATGGCTACAGGCGCACTATCTGAAAGTGGTTTTCTTGCCCATGAAATTCATGGTTTGGCATTTCACTTGCCCTCGCATGATTGGTCAAAATTGCTCCTGGCTGAAGCAAGTGCATTGGTGAAAAGATGGCACCCAGGGGAGCTATTTTATGATGGTTGCCTATTTACACTTTAAATTCCCTTAATTGGTTGCCAACTTTAATTATTGGTATTTTTATCCAGATAACCAAAGTCTCATGATAGCTCTCATGAAGTAGCTTGGTTTTGCAAGACCCAGATGAAGCACTGCCTGACATGCATTCTAGGCATGACATGTAAGAAGTCCTGATGTATGTAAGAAGCCCTGCTGTAGGCAGCGTCTCAGCACACGAGACCTGCCTAAATTTTGCCACCTTTCATTTCAATTTTCTTTGGCACAGCGGACGCAACATTCTTCTGGTGCGAAAAAGTTCTCGAGCCAGCAAAGGTAAGCTTTCAAGACTGGCAAAAATGAATTTGTGTAATGCTGTCATCTGACCAATATTTTTCCCGAATATGTTGGCACTCCATGTTTCGAGCATGGTAAAATTGAACATGTATAGTTGTTTGCAAATTTGCCACGCTCGCCACGGCCGATTATTCCGGGTTGCATGGGCCATTCTCACGTTAAACAGCACAGATTTGCTGTTGAAAATTCATTCACTGATAGCTAAAAAAGCTAAGTTCACTTGAGTGGGGCTTAGGATAGAGCAATTAAACGAGAAATGACTACAGTGCAGCTTGTTAGTGCCTTCCTAAGACAGGAACAGAAGTGTCATCCTTTTGCTTTTGCAGTTTGTATGCATGTGCTGGCCAAGCTGTCTGGCTGGCTTGAGTGAGCAAGGAATTAAAACGCTGGTACTTGAGCCTCCCATTTCTTTTGTACACACTTCTTTCGTATGAGAGAGAGAAAAAAAAACTCGCAGGGCCCCTTATGCATTCACCTAAGACGACTGGAAGGCGAAAGCTCAGTCGATCTATTGATACTGCCCCGCCACCCTCTGAAAGCTTTCGGCACTCAACGTGGTTTTGCCGGTTTTGCATTGCCTCCGTGATCGGCCCACCTTTAACAAAAAAAAAAATGTCATATGATGACCTCACAAGTTTTTGGCGATCTGTGACGTCATCACGTGATGACTTTTGCATCATTTATGTTGACGCCGGTCAATTTTCGCGTTTTATGAAGCATACCCATATAGGCTTTCGCCTTAAAATACTGATCTTAGAGGCCGTTGTGCTGGCCACGGTGGCGCTGTGCTGGCCGGGAGAGTATTTCGGCCGCGCGTTAAAAAAGTGCGGCCGGTGCGGCCCTCTGGCGGGGGTCTGGCCGTTTAGGCGAGCGAGACCACGGCCACCTGGATCGGGGCGCGGGCGGTGTTGCCGCGCGCCCCGATCCAGGTGGCCGTGGCGAGACCGGCGAGACGGAGACGCGGTGGCTCCGGCCATCGTATCGATAGTATGCGCTGCCCTTCTGCGGTAGTGTTATGTTATTTCGGCAGAGTAAAAAGCTGGCTTGGTGTTCCCTGACTACTGTGCGATGGAGTTAGGAGAGGCCAGGATAGACGCACATCATTATCTTTGTTTATTGCTAGCGTGCATGCTTGTTGACATCCGACCGTCAGTTCGTACGTGTTGCATATCGTGCTTTAATTGTGTTAATTCTAATGCGACCGGACTGCTCGCACTGAGCTTACAAGAGTGCCCCCTACCTCTAGGCCGCACCCTTGATTTAACAGCACTAACATTGTTTCATTTCGTTGTTGCTGCAAGTATAAATTCTGAGTGAACAAAGCAGTACAAAAGCGTGCACTGTCGGCGCAGAGCATTACGACGTTCGGCGACGAGTATGGCGAGTACGAACAGGTTCTGTCTTCGGGAGAAGAAGCGGCGCGGCGGGAAATATGATGGGAATTCGCTAGAGCATATGGGCCCAACGATGACGGGCCGACCCCGAGTTTCGAGTGATGCGTGTCGCCGCAACTGCACGACAAAACTCGTCGGGAGAGACGTCGGCCGCCCAGCACGAAGGAATTCGATCCTGACTTGCGAGTGGCCAAAGCAGGAGCTCACGGACCGTTTAGCGGCGTCATATTATCATCGCTGTATCGACAGCTAAATAGTACTTAGTAAAAAACGCACCCCAAAGCCAGGAAAAGGCACCAGCTCCGCAGTTTCATCAGTCTTCGCGACGCCAAGTCAGTGAAGCTGTGCTAAATTTTACCCTTGAATGTTGCATTTGTGGCTGCGACGTGCAGCTCATGCAGTCACTGCTTGATCGCGATGCCCACTGAATACTTTGTAATACCAAAGGAAACATGGCACTGCGCAGAACCCAACGACGGTCGGAGTGCCGCCGCGGCCGCGTCTTCGTCGTCTAGGCAACCGCGACCGCCGCGCGCGGAGCAGCTCTGTGTACCACGTGACTTTTTTAACGCGCGGCCGAAATACTCTCCCGTGCTGGCCGCGTGACTTTACGCGTAAAGTCCCTCTATTTTTTCCTCTAATAAGGTCCCTCTGTAGGGACCTTATTTACGCATGCTGTGGAGTACTGTGAACGCGATTGCTAAATAATAAACCGTCAGCACCGACGTGAGGAAAAGAAGAAAAACCTTTGCTTCCTTCATGTTCTATCATATCGACACATGTAGAACTCATGTTGCAAGCGTCATTAGTTTGTCGCACGATGTAAATATTACACTTTTTTATAGCATTATGTATCTTGTAAATTTTAGTTCTGTATTTTTGCAGTTTGCAGAATAACGGAACTCGGTATATCACCTTAGCCCAGTGGATAGCGTCATCATGGTGCGTCATCAAAACAAATGACACGTGTCATTCGCGTTCGTTCACTCAACTAGGGGCTGCCACCCTAACTCAACTTGTATATCGCGACGCGCAATGGGTTACGCTGACCACAGAGCACGAAGCCTTGGGTCTCCTTTCTTTATTTTGAATGCGATCAAAGTGTAGGCTCAAACGGCGGCTGCAATGCAACGCAGGCAGCAGCGAGATGCAATGGGCGTGATGCTCCTCCTAACCCGTATTATTTCAGGTCGGTTTAGAAGCGATTCCACCTGTGACGCTTTTGATCGTCGTCGCTCAAGCATGCACATTCCTTCAACTCTTGGAGTTCCATGGCGAGGCATATCCGGCGCTTGCATTAGTGTTGACGCGGTCATATTTAAAAAACAGTGGTTGCGCATCTTCTACGGGCGATCGAGCACGGTGACAGCCTACACCTGTACTACAACATGGTTTCCTTCATTTGGAAGGGAATGCTCCTCGAACCTGTACTCGGGGCGCGCAGTTCGCCTACATCATCGTCCTCTTCACCGCACTCTGTGGCATTGTGTTGTTAGGTCTGAACTATCTATTGGGCACGTTCGTCGACAACGCGTTCTACTACCAGTGTGCCGTCGGCTTCTCGGGCGTCATCTTTGCCCTCAAGGTACTGAACAATTACTATTTTCCCGGGCGAAGCCGGCCTTTTTGGGTATCGACATCAACTTGCCCGCGGACAAGTCGCTGGCTCGAGCTGGTGCTCATTCAGCTGGTCACGCCGAATGCCTCTTTGGTCGGCCACCTTGCCGGTATCCTAGTCGGCCTCGCGTACGTGTACGGAGTCATCACACCCATCTCCGACCTCGTCTGGAACCTTCTCGGGCAGCAACCCGCGCGTCTCACGCGGGCGCATTACGGACCCCCGTCGGCGTGTACCAGCTGGTGGTTTGTTGGGTGCGATGCCGTTCGGCGCAATCCTCTTGTCGGTGGCGCTAGTCGTGTTGCAGACGGACATTTTGCCGCACCACTGGATGCGAATGGTCAACAGTCAGTGTCTTGCCTCTTCGCTCGTCATCGATCATCACCATGGCAGCTGCTCGTCATCCCTGCATTGCACACTTCGGGACCTCTCCACCTGGCCTACACGGTGTTGTCGTTGGTCGGCCTCGGCTACTACCTCGACACAGGATGGGCACCCTCCGCTCCTAGGCAAACTCTTGGCCCTTACGGTCCTCACTAACGTCGTTTTCTTCTGCCGGTGACGTACTACATCCTGCCGAACTACAGGGAGGTGGCTGGTGTGCGTGCGTTTGAGATGCACTACAAGTGCTTCCTAGGATTGACGGCGACACTGCTTGCCATGAAGTGTGTACACGGCTTATTACCCCGCGGCTCGTACTTGTTTTGTTCTTTCCGGTTCCAGTACCCAAGCTGCTAGGTGTCATTTGTGAATTTGCGCTGCTTCATTTTGCATTGCACACGTGTGGATAGTAGGCAATGTGATAGGTTTTTTTCGCAGCATTCATGTTTGTAATATTATCTTGACTGTATTAGCCGTGTGCTTTCTTTGTTATTTTCTTTTTCTCTTCTTCCTCAACTTCCCCGTGCTATTTGTGTAAACTTGTGCACTATCACGGTCATTTGAACAAACAACCTAAACTTTCATTGCCACATGCTGCACTTGTTTAGTGATCAGTTTGGTTACTTGATAGAAATTACTTATTTCTTACACTTGAATGAATAAACTGGCCAACATCTTTCGTCTTTGACTGGTATTCTAATATTTTGCACTTGTACGTTACAAATGAACAAAATATTTCACAAAAGTAATATTCGATCTGTGGTTTCTATTGTGTCATATTGTATGACAAGTGATGTGTGAACGCAGCTGTGCAGCATACCCTTATTTACCTATTTACCAGTTACAACTTGCTTGTCACTTCTCATACTCACTTCTGCCTACTTATTTGTGGACATATGAGTCGTTTCAGTTAGGATAGACCCTTACAGCAACCATGAAGTTAAGCTGTGCAACCAGGTTGGTCTCCTGTACTTATTTTTTTCTTCAAGGACACTATCATGCATTGCCATGTTGGTGATACGTTGATTGCCTTGCATGTGTTCATCGAGCATTCTCGATAGAGTCGTTGCTCATAGCCATATGTGATGAAGCTTAAATGTTGAGTGCCAATTATTGAAGACCTCAGTCCACTGAGAGTCTGACTAGGTACTGCATTTTGTAAAGCACTGGAACTAAAGCCTCCCTTTATGTATTCCTGTCCTCCTGGTGCTATGAGATGATATGATCAATATTGTGGGCATGCTCATTGAAACTGGGGAGTGGTGGTTACCATCAGGCCCGTAGCCAGGGGGGGCCTAGGGGCCCAGCCCCCCCCCCCCGAAATTTTGAAGTAGGCATTTTTACCAAAAATATAATGAAAAAAAGGAGTTTTTCTCAAATAGTCAAGGTTTTCAGCAAGTGCCCCCCCCCCCCCCCGACAAAAATTCCTGGCTACGGGCCTGGTTACCATGACCATGCTTTTCATCTTTTTTTCTTTCTCCTGCACCTGTTTTCAGTCTTCATGATCCTGAAAGGAATCCATCGCCATAAAACATACTTATGTGCCCTTTTTTTTTTATGCGGCAGCCTCCTTTTATAAGGGAGTATAATTTTACTATGCTCACTGATAATCATGATAATTTTTCTTTCATTGCCATTGAAACAAGGCAGTGACAAATATGATTCCTAGTCGCTGGATATAACTTTTTTGTTGTTGTTGTTAAATCTGTTGCAGTGTGCATTTTCTCTATCTCTTCATTTAAACCTCCATTTCTGTATATATTACAGTTGCTCTGGTTCAAATGATCTGAAGTAGCTTCAGGAGGCACGGAAAGCAAATGATTGTTATGATTAAAATTAGTTTATTCAAAGAAAGTTAACTCCAATAATAGAGACATTGTCTTAAAAGGCAAAACCATGCTGTCATCCACTAGGGGTTGATTGGCTGTTGGTGGTGGAGAACAAGAACTGTTATCTCCTCTCTCCCAGTGACTTAAGTGCCCTCAGTTTGACCCCAGAGATACTGTTCGATGTCTGCTTCAATGATTTTAGGATGTTACTCGAAGGTTTCATCAAGTGTACATGAGCTCATGATATCACAGTTCAGCAAATGGTATACTTTAGCCCAGAACAAGGAGATCTTGTATTTCCAGTAATCTTGCATTTCCCGTAGAAGAGCTAGTATGGTTGAACTGAGGTAGAACATAGAGTGGTGACATTCAGCTAGTGGAGCACGTCTTAGAAGGGTGAAGTAGATGCAAGCACAGGCTAGTAAAAATGCAGGAGCTGTCACACTAGAATTTTTAAAGGTAATTTTTCCTGGGCCTCTTTCGCATTGTTTAATGGGTATTATGGTGTCACTGACAATGTTGAGAATGATTTTTGATCGATTTCAACCTTAGCTAGGCTCTTACTAGAAGTGCGGCAGATCAGAAGTGACTTAACTGTAATGACTTACTGTCTGGGTCCGAGCTAGTTCCTAATGTGACATATTAAAAACAGTAAGTGCATTACACAGACAAAGAAAAGCAGCACACACAGTTGGAAATAGCGCTCTTGTGTTCCATTTCGTCGTCTTAGCATTAACTGTAATACGACAGGCACTTAAAGCCGGATGGGTCTGACATAAATATGTGTTGGGCAGGGGCGTAGGCAGAAATTTTTTCGGGGGGGCACCTCCTTGATCTGCAGTGGGGACGAGCAGGCAGATGTGGTCGGGTGTCATTTTCTGCTCTGTATGCTATGGCAAAAAAAAAATTTCGGGGGGGGAGGGCCCGGGTGGGCCCTAACGTGGCTACGCCCCTGGTGTTGGCAAGTGGTGATACCGAGGGTTCCTGGATTGATGTATGTGACCGACATAGTTTTACCAGGGCGTCGCCAGGATTTTTTTTACTGTGGTGGCACCCACGACAAGAGTTCCTTCAGGGGGGCAGAGAGGATGGGAACTAAGAGGGCAAAGGGGGAGCAGGCGGAAATCTTAGGGGGGCAGCTGCCCCCTTCATGCCACCTGCTGTCGCCGCCCCTGAGTTTTACCACTGGTCAATGCAAGGGATTTTCAGGAGTTAGTTGGTGAGCACGTGTGGCAGTGACGCCACATATCCAAGCCTATATTTAAAGGGACACTTAAGGCAAATAACAATTTATGTCAGAGTGAAAGCTCAATGTATGACAACGTCTAAAACGGCAATATTATCAATAGCAGTGTCCTACTTGGCGAGAAATTAAGCTAAATGTATTACACGATGAGCGCCACGAGTGGGACATTTTAGAAATGATCCCGATGACGTGAGAGAGTCCGACTACAATTAATCGCTCGTAATCAGATAGCTGCAATAAAAGAACTTTCCATCCATCAAGAGACGTAAAAAATGCTGCTTGTTCGTTTCTGTTTGATTCATGGAAAAATTTGCAGTGGCTTAGCTCGGCTATGCCAGGATATACGTAGCGTTAGCAAAGGTTCAGCTGATTATTCTTAGCTTTCCAGATTGTCTAGGATTATTAGCCTTCTTCTGTTCATTCTCCGTACGCTGAACCGCTAATTGCCAGGCAACTACTTCGGGATCCGATGAGATAAGCTTCTCGGCTTCTGCGCCGTTGAGCAGCATTTGCGCTCTCCTCTCCATGGCGTTACCCACCTGCAAACACCAGTCAGAGGCGCTATCAAGCGGCTCCAGCACAGTGTCGGACGGCGACTACACAGCGAAGGCGAATATCTGCGCGCGCGCTGGCGCCAATACGTCTGTCAAGGCTACGACGTCACCCTGGAAAGCGCAAACCGGCGGCGGCGTGTCGCGCGCGCCGGCGCCAGCGGCGCCAGTTTGTCTGCCGCGGACGACGCCACTCCTCCTGAACCCGCCGCAGACAAGCAGCGGCGAGACGCGCGCGGCGGTGTCGGAGAGTGCGTGAAATGCCAGCTCCGGTGACCCAGCCAACCCAGCTGTGTGACATCACTGATCCTCGCGCATGCGCAGCACGGCTCATGATCCACGCGAAATCGGCTCGGGCTAGGCAAGTGTAGCTAACGCTACAAACAGTGGCGCCTGCCCGACCCCCACTTCATATCAAGGAGGTGCCCCCCCGAAAAAAATTTCTGGCTACGCCCCTGGCTACAAAAGAACCTCTTTGGCGTTGCCATGGGGAACGGCGCGCGTGGTTCAAGGTACTGTTTTCGCCGAACTGCGTTTCGCCCGGCGTCCTGCTTCGCTCACGCGGTCGCGTCTCAGTGGTAGTTTCGGTATCGCGTACTGCCGCGTGTGTTTTTGCGCGCTCGTGAAAGTCGCTCTAACGGAAAGTTCGACAAAATGCCGCATGCATGTGATGTTGCCGGATGCCCGAATGGTGCACGCCGCCCGCGCAGTAAAGGCGGGCAACGTTGGGCACGGCAGCAGTGACGTGAGAAAGACCGCTTTCAGGGGTAATTTGAAGTGCGCTAACGCGATGCGGACCACTAAAACGTGATTTTATTTCAAAATAAGCACTTCCTTGGCACGAAAGTAGCACCATGAGGTTCTGGACCGCTATTTCAACAATCAACGTCGACTTAATATTGCCTTTAGTGTCCCTTTAATTATATGCACACAACATGGCACAACAGCTATTTCAATGAAACCAACGTTGATTCAGCCAAGGGTCAAATAGGAAGGCTTGAATGCAGCGCTTCTACAGTCATGCTGCCTTCCTTCTTCTTTCTCTACCGCGCACACCAATGCTCACCCAAGGGGGTTCACTCCTGGTTCGGGATCAAACACCACATAACTATAGTGCCTAGTATGTGGCCTAGAATAATGTTACGCCACCGCCAGGCCACACTGGCACACTGGTGGCACCATGGACGCGAAGAGCGTTCAGTAAATAAATCAATAAATCTTGTATCTTTATATTAAAAAAAAGGTTTCATCCAATTTTAATAAAACCTCTCGCGGGTGCATTTTTGAACAAAAGGTAAGCCTTGTATATTGAACAGAAAGGTTGGCGTGACCAAAAAGCAGAGGCTGTAATTGGTGCAGCCTTTATAATCTTGTATTCGTAGATTTTTAAAAGAAAGCTATCGATATTTATGCTTCAAGGTCGCGTGGTCAATAATAGAAAATATCACGCGAGGTAGAGTACAATATTTAAGAGTCCAGTGCAGACGCGGAGATTGCCCGCGCCACCCGAACTCCCCGTGGGGACCGAGAAATCAAGCTGCCTGTCGAGCTAGTAAATGCGCTGAATGAAGCACAGACGAGAAACGTAACAGGGACAGGACAAGTGGTGCGCAAACTTTCAACTGTTTATTTTCGCAAAAGCACGTCAAAGAATACACAAAAACACTGAAGATAACAAGGACTATATTGCAACGTGTTGTCATCGAATGAGGTCATATTGGTGCTACGTTTCTTATTGGTGCTTCTGAATGAAGCACAGACTTTCTCGTCTGTGCTTCATTCAGCGCATTTACATAGCTATGCCATACCAACTAGCCCAAATTGAAGCTTTGCTGCCTGTCGACTTCGTCATTGCGGCATTCGCATGAGTAAAAAATAATCATAAAAGCACGCGAGCTATCCGTCCACATCGTCTTTTCGGCATTAGTAGGAAAGCCCTTGTAACGGGCGGGGAAGATCGAGAAAGTTTTACGCTCGTCGTAACCGTTATTGCGATCGGGAAGAAGCGGCTGCAGATAAAGCTGCGACAGTGGTCCATTACAGCAACATATGCGGCCCTAATGCGATGTAGGCGTTCTGGGAATGCAGAATTGTGTGTAGTAAAAGACCGCTGCTGCGACAGCAGAAAAACAGAAGTTCGGACAAAGTTCGGACTTTTGCCTCCACATTCCTAGAATGTTTTAAGCATCCCCCGTAATTCATTCTAAAAAAGATAGGTTTTTAGACTGAATACTTACCAACGAGCTCAGCTCTTGTTATTGTAAGCCCCGTATTCTTTATGGTTTCTTTCAAATTTATAAAAATGATAATTCATGCATTTATGATCTTGTATTTTTCGATGTTGTAAAGTTCCATCGAATAATAATAGAATCAATCGGGTGCATTTTTTACCCAAATTATAAGCATCTTGTTTTTTCGAAAGATTCAGCCAATTAAAAAAAAATCAATTGTGCGGGATTTTTGACCAAAAGGGTAAGCCTCTAGCCTTTCGAAATCTGGCATTTCTCCATGCCTCAAAGTTTCATCTCATTTTATTAAATTAATCGTCGGTGTATTCTTGACCAAAAGGGTAAGCCAGTGGAAATCTTGTATTAATGGATATTTTAAAGTTATTTCGATGTTAATAAAATCGATCGTGGGTGCATTTCTGACCAAAAAGATAAGCTTATATCCTTTGGAAATATTGTATTTTTCAATATTTTAAAGCTTCATTGAATTTTAATAAAATCATCTTGGGTGCATTTTTTGACGAAAAAAAAAAGTCACAGTTTCGCCGCTGTGAGTGCGATAGCAAGAATTGGAATGTCACAGGAGGAACGACAAGCAGCTCGATACTTGCAGCCAGCTGCTGAATCACAAAGAAGGACGCCTGAAAAGAACGCACAGGCATGCACAGGGCAAGCGTGAACTAACAACTGTCGCAGTTGTTGCGTCGTTGTGCTTGAGCAACGCGTTGCAAGTGTCGACATTGGAGAATCGGATGTTGTTGTTGTTGTTGTACCCTCTGCACATGGCTCACACCCACTCTGGGGGATTGGCCAAGAATTGATATGAATTTTAGAAGTATTTGAGTATTTATTGTTGATGACAATAAAAATAATAAATACATAAATAAAAAAAGGTACGCAACAAGGAAAGAGTGCAATACTTTTTTCAAACATTCAGATCAGACACTTTAATCATTGTCCCGAATAGAAATTAGAATAAGAATAACAAGAAGAAGAACAATAATAATAAAAAGAAACATTTTCAAGTCGTATTCTCTTTGTTCCGCGAAGGTATCTACACACAGCATCAAACGTGTCTTGTGGCTGAAGCCCACAGCTGAAGCACCTTCGGTAAGTACATTGTCAATTGTGAAGTTCAGCCCCAGGTTAGCGAATGGGATAACAAGAAGTTTTTCTTAGTAATGTGCATCGGCGACATGAAAAATAGTGCTCTATTGATTCCATTTCTAAACAATAGTGACATAGGGGTGATATCGCCAGACCAGCCCTGTGTGAATATAGATTTAACGGGGGCACACGACATCGTAACCTAGTTACTAATACTCCCATTTGTCTAGTGTGACACCACTGGATCTTCCACGGAAATTTTAAATGACCGAATTCTGTCCTAGGTGTTATTAATTCTATGGCGTCTGCACGAAGTGAAAATTTTCTATACCTAATCGCAGTTATACTGGCCACTACAGGAAGGGCAGAAAGAATTGGACCATTCAATGCAGCTCGCGCTAGTGACAAGTACTGCAGAATGGGCAAGTTGGTGCATTATGATATTGGTGTAAACTGCGTTTTCTGGTCACGTGTGCTGCGCCACATGTTTGGTTTTTGGTCAGGTAGCGGCGTCACGTGTGCTGTGAGGTGAGCCATATAATGTGCTGTAGGGTCATGCAATAAACAAAAAGTTGGAAGTTTAGCGCTCATCCTGTCGCCTGTGTTTCCTTCTTCGCTGAAGCCTCTTTTCTTTATGCTCAAACTGAGCTGCGCTATAACAATACGCGCTAGTGAGTCAGCCATTTCATTAATTCTAATCCAGAGTGGCCAGGTACCCATAATAATTTTGAGAGCTTCAGCTGTGGAGGAATTAGCGTAAGGAACATCTTTAGGGCAGTTGATTTTGATGAAGCTGCAAGCGACGTGCATACTGACATGGAGTCTGTTGTTATGGCGCTATGGGCGTTCAAGGCTAGTTTGCGCAGTGCTAGAATAATTTCCAAGAGTTCCGCTTCAAAAATGGGGGTGAAGTACGGTAGTCTTAATGATATGACCAGCCAAGCGAAGGGCAGTAAATGCCTACGCCTGCCTTTTCGTCTATTACTGAAGCGTCTGTGGCTGCTACATTATTTGTTTCCATGTGTGCAAGGTAATCTTGCAGCCGGTTATTTAATGCCCTGTATAATTGAAATTTATGTTTAGAGGGAAAAATCTCATCATATTCTATCTTTAGATTCTGATTGGACACATTTGCTGCAGGCACATCTCGAATTTTCACGTTTATCCGGTCTAGCTGCTTCTGAACAAAAATAATCTGTGGTGTACAAAACGTGGCCAATGAGCACGAAAAAAGGAGTCTTGGTCATTTTTAAAAGCATATTCAGATCGTCTTAACGGATAGCTGTAAAATTTTAAAAACTGCACCGTTAGCATGCGGAATCGACAAGGCAATGTTGGTAATCGCGCTTCCTGATACATAACGTTAGCGTTCCATAACGTTCGATACATAATGGTTAGCTACAAACCTAGGGAGCCCTAGACATAATCGCAAGGCTTCTCGCTCCAGCATAATCAGAGGCTTAAGTTTGTAAGCAGGGCCACCTGAGAACAATACACACCCAAATTCTAATATTGGGCGCATGTGTGTCCCTACGTAGTCCATATCGTCTGCTGCTCAGTGCGTAGTATACCTAAGGAACTTTGTGCCTTAGATGCAATACTCTCTATGTGAGGAGTCCAGTTTAGCTTGCCATTATAAATTATCCCAAATATTTAAGCGACCCAACCTGTGGAATGTGCTATTGTTTATAACATATTGAAATTGAGATGGGATCTGTTAACGGAAATATTAACAGCGCGCTTTTATTTACATTTATGGACATGCAAATTGTCTCTAGCCATATCTCTAGCATATTCATATATGTCTGTAATTTCTGATATAAAGAATGAATGTCACTATCTGCCGTGAAGAATGCAATATCATCTGCTATAAACATATACTTGCACATCCTGGCGATTGGGGATTCAGCTCATTAATATGTTAAAGAGTACAGGAGACAAGACTGCTTCCAGGGACTGCGCGAGTCGGTTTGAACTTTGGCGACGCACAGCCATCCTTAAACAAAACAATAAAATTCTCTAGCCTTCAAAATTCCCTCAACCACGCAATCATATATTGTGGAGATTGTGGCTCTGTAAGATGTCCAATAAAACTGAATGTTCCACACTGTCATGTGCTTTGGCTATATCTAGCATGTTGCCTTCTTTTTCGAGCAAGTTGTATGCGGCCTTCTAAGTCTGCGTGTGCACACCATATTGAGCACTCTACTCTAAGGCCAATTTGATTTGGATTCAATACTACGTTTACCGCCAACCATACTGTAATTCTCTTATGTAGCACCCTCTCTATGAGTTTTATCATATTCGATGTAAGAGGAATAAGTCGTATGTTTTCTATGTTATAGCCTAATCCTTGTCGTTATTGTATCGGAATTATTTTAGCTAGTTTCCAATCGTATGGAATCCAGATGTAAGTTAATGAATAATTCACAGTGTTTAGGAGGTCACATGGTGACAATTTGAATAATTTTTATCATATAACTGTAATTCCATCCGGACTTGGAGCTGACGAGGGCAAACCTTGTATCACCTGAGCTAATTCTTCCAATGTAACTTTGGTAAAATCTGTCTTTAACGCTGGTATTGCAAATTGTGCGACTAGTTGATGTAAATCGACACTCCAGGCCTTTAGCTATAGTTTCCAAAGATTTCTTCATTTCCTCTGACGACATAATTTCACAATCTATATTAGTTGGGGATGGCAGAATTTTACGTGATCTCATAAACCTAAAGAGCGCATTCTCTTAGATATTTCTTTTTCTTTTAAATTGCGGCGCGTGGAGTGACCCTTTGCGTCTCCTGCCACACGGGGGCGTGTGATGTAGGGTGTGCCTGGTGTTCTTTGTTTTTTTTTTTTTCCTTCCGCATCACGAGTGGATACAGAAAAGGGCCACTTTGTCGTGTGCGTCTCAAGGGCAGTTTTCAAATTGAAAGAAAATTAAGAGTGTTGCGTGATAGAAAACATGCTCAAGCTCCTCCGAGATTTGCTTACCCCAGAGGTAAATGGTGTAATAATACTCGCCGTTATTTCGCCTGTGCATGCATGGGGCATGGTATTTTGTTGCTTCTGTTAACTGCCGTGTATGTGATGTGCCGGAAACAATAGAACATTGCTTTGTTAGCTGCAAAGACGCTATTCTCCTCTGGCATGTCCTTCAGCGAGCACTGCAGAAAAGTTTGTCATTAATTCTCATGCCATACGTTATCTTATACCAACATCACTTGATGAAGTGCCGTATGATATGTTTTTCCTCATTGGTATGCATAGCTTATGGAAGACACGTATGCAAGACCGTAATGCAGAACCCACCTTTCTTCAAGCGTACACTTCATTCGAATGGCTATTCACCTAAAGGACATTTATGACGACCTGGACATTAGACCGGACTGGTACCCCCTCTTGGTGAGGTGCTCGGTCTCACCACCTTTCCTGTAACACGATGTGAAGAACTCTCACTGTTCTACTGCACGTTCTGTTAGCCATCCAATGTGTCCTTAGTAACGTTTGAGCGCTTATTATCGCTATGTGATTGTATTTGTTCTCTGTATTTGTGCTCTCATTGTGCATCCTAATACTCAGTGTAATAAATACCATGGATGGAAAAAAAATGGGGCATGTATTATTCCGTGTACGTAGAATGTGCATATCGCCAGCAGCGAAAACGTTTTTCTTTAAACTGCACACATCCACTCTACCAGCGAAGAAATGGCTCAATGAAAGAGCAATATATGTGCCCTGGACTGTAAATTGTAGACTCCGTAACCAACCTGAGACGATAGAGCATTGTTTATCCATTGTCGTGACGCATTTTATTTATGGGACATTCTAAAGAGAACAATCAGAAAAGACCTTCCAATCACAGCTCATGGTATTAGGGTCCTCCCTTTCAAAAAGAGCCCCACCAATAATACACCGTATGATTTATTTATCTTATTAGGACTTTATTCGCTAAGGAAAAGTCGCATGATCGACAGGCACGCCGAGCCACCACGATCGACGAGGTCTGTCTTCCGAGAAGAAGCTGCTCAAGTGCGCAGTGTTGTTGAGACTTTTGAGCCCGTTCCGGAGTGGCTTGCACTTCTGGACGCTTGTGTGTGTTTGCCTGACTTTTGAACAGCCTCTTACTGTAGGCAACAATGTGGGTGTTCTGCATGTTAAGGTAATTCTAATGTGACGAAGTATGTAGTGTGTGGTTCACAGCTATAACGGGTCGTCTTTCCATGAATTAAAAAAAAAATGGGGCATGGTTGAGTCGTCTATGCAGCGGGCTGAGGAGCGAGGGGTCGATGGTTCAAATCCCCAGTCGGGTGCTTCGGAATTTTTTTCTGCTTCATTTTTCTTCGTGCCCTTATATATATATATATATATAATTATATATATATATTATATATTATATATATATATATATATATATATACGGGACATGACGGCGACGGCAAAAATTAGCCGAGAGTGTCCATATAATTGCTATCGCAATAAAAGGTAAGCCTATAGCCTTTGGAAATATTGTATTTTTGATGTTTCAGTGTTTCATCGAATTTTAATAAAATCGATCGTGGTTGTATTTGTGACCAAAAAGCCCTACTACTCGGTCTACTGAACGTTATGAATTTGAAATTTCAAGTAGGGGGCGTCACTTAGGTTAACGTCGCGAAGCCTGGTTAAACAGTGCAGATGGTGGAAAAACTAGAGTCAAGAAATGAAATCGCATTATGATGTGCCAGTCTTCGCGACGTTAACTGAATGAAGCTGCTTCGAACTTTTGACCAAAAGGTTAGCCGAAGATCGCGACTGCATCGAGAAGTCCAGAATGAGCAAACGTCGTTATAAGAGGGTTTTAGAGCTGTAGGGTATACCCAATACCCAAAGCTTTGCGCACGCTGTCCTTTGCGTTTACTGCCACTGCGCATGCGTCATACGCTAACCTCTTGGGTACCCAAGCTAAGTGACGAAAATAGCGTATCGTACGCAAAGAACGCTATCTCTGCGTGCACTATTCTAAAACTGCCTGTAATCAATCATCAATGTGCTTTGCTTCGTGGGTGTGCGGGCTGTGCTTGACATGACAGCACGCATGGCGCACGTAGCCTTAACGAATTCAGACGAACTAACACCACTGCAATCGTTGTAGGAAGCAATGACGTATTTCTTGTCGTCTGCTAGGGTATAATAGTTTTGCTGAGAGGCTTCGGCTTCGGTCCGTTGAACGTGTTGGGTAAGCGAATTACTTGCATTCCTACAGCTGGTCGCATTAGAAAGTGTGATAATGTGGCTCTGCTGTTTTGTTTTGCGTAGCCCTCACGGAGAACCATGGCAACCTGACTATGAATCAGCAGTCTCTCTGACCGCGGTGCGCGCCGTGCAGGCCCGTAGCCGGGGGGGGGGGGGGGGGGGGGCTAGCCCCCCCCCCCCCCCGAAATTTCGGTGAAGTAGGCGTTTTTACCAAAAATAAATAATGCAAATAGGCGTTTTTCTCAAATAGCCAAGGTTTTCAGCCAGTGCCCCCCCCCCCCCCCCCGAAAAACATTCCTGGCTACGGGCCTGGCGCCGTGTAACACGGAGTGAGCAGCTGAGCCAGACTCAAGACACGCACGATGAACATCACGCACACCGCGACCTCCCATAATCTGAATTGGTCGTAACCAAGGAGGTTTAAATCGTAACCCACAGCATCGCGCACGTATGAAAAGTCTCAACGGAAAAAGATTGGCACAAGTGACCGGTTGCCGGAGTAGCAAGATTCCGAGATGCGGCGCTGTTTTTCCGGAGCACGCTGATATCGAGAGTGCCAAGCACATTCCATTATCCAAAGCAGGAGGCCGGCGGAAAGCACTCCAACAAAGCTTTTTCGGAACAGCTGCGATAAAGATACGGTTGCTCGCAACTCCAGCGAAAAAAAAAATAATGGGCATAGCCACATCTGCCGATAAGCAATGAACAAGCGTTTCTTTAAGAATATGGGCCACTGACCTCCATTGATATGGGCTTTCAGATGGGCCAACAGTAACATGGGCTGCTTTCCGCCGGCCACCCCTGCTTTGGAAAATGGAATGCGCTTGGCAATCTCGCTATCGGCGTGCTCGTGAAGAACAACGCCGCGTGTCGCGATTTGCGGCTCCAGCCACCGGTCACTTGTGCTATCTTTTACCGTTGAGACTATACGTTTTGAACCCTCAATGTTCCACTTTCAACCAGCAAACGCTAACACGCGCGTCGTACAAGTGAAACGCAAAATGTTGTTCGTCACCACATTCAGTTTGTTTTGCCTTAGGTTGTAGCCCGTGAAAGCGGACACGCAGTATCCCCATTTACGGTATAACAAACGGAAGACAACCGTCAATAGAACATCGATACGTAATAAAACAGCCGAGGCACAGGAAGCGAAAGCTGGAGGAGGAGAATGCAACTGAAAAGGCGAAAATCGCCGGGGACATTTGTCCCTGACAAATTGAGCTTGTACCACTGATCGTAAGATACATAGCTAAAATAAATTGAGGCGTATGTAGTTCATCGTTTTCACATTATGTATATACCAAATTTAACACATTTAGGCGCTAAGGAACGGACGTCGGAGGGCTTGCTTCGAGCTCAACGTCGTGTTATGCTCGCTTGTATTTGCGAGTCGCAGCGCGCCGAAATAAACTGAAGCTTCTTTTGCATTGTATACACGCAGTTAGCTTTGATGAGTTCCTACTTTTCTGATGCGTGCATTGGCGGAAGAAGCTTTCTAGGTCCTTGATTTTTAGGAAACCGTGCCTCGACACAAACGAAAGAGGGGGCGAGATCTATTGCGGACGCACATTCTCTTTGCACTACCCGTTAGCGCCAGGGCTGCGAGGAGGGCGCTGGCGGCGATTTTTTTTTAAATTTTTTTGACAGGCCGCCTGAGTAGAGGCTGACGTCTATATAAATGCACTTGAGTTCGAGATCACGGCGATTGCGCATCTTGTGACTGAGTTGTGAGTTGCAGTGCGTCGTCTTATGCGCTTTCTGTTGACACGCACTTACAACTCCATTCCGTGTGAGCTCACCTTCATTATTTACGATGAAACTGAATACCACCGCCAAGTCTAGCACGCGTCTCAGGGGCTGGAACGCTCGCACGGTATTGTAACGGCGCCCTTGTCGGACATTCTAATGCGTGGGCCCTATAGCGAGTTTTTCCTCTAGAGTCTGTACTCACTCTATGGTATAACCTTCCCAAATAATATGGAACGGCTGACGGTGCAGGCATCTATTTGACTGCTTGCGCTTTTCCAGGGTCTGGATTGATATCAGTCGCGACCAATAACTTAGCCAAAAAAAAAAATTGGCCGCGTATCTGCGTGCTTCGCTGCAAATGTCGTGTAAAGACGATAGAAGAGCGCTGTGTGAGATATGGACGCCATCTGGCAATACGTCGGGAAAATGAGTGGCTGTGTTGCGTGCTGGTAGTCCCGGCGCAGCAGCAGCGAAGACCGGCGGTGACCAACGCGACCGGCGGGGACGCCAGCCAGCCCGAAAACGCGGTTTGGCGCGAAGCGCTGAAGCAGAGAAACTTCCGCACTCAACGAGTACACACATCTTTTATTTACACGTCGCCTGGGTAAAACAGGAACGCCAGAGCGGCGCCCACAACCGGCAGCCTGAAGGCCGCCCACAACGCTGCTTTTTCATTTTTTATTTTTTTTCACCTTCTTGGCCTTCTCAAAACTAAAGTTTTCAACACCAACCCATGGCATTCTTACAGTGCAATACAGAACCGAAACCGAAACACAACAATGAGCTCGTGCTAAGGGCACGGAGGAAGGCAAATTTCAGCGCAGTCGCATTTTCAGCTTTGTTGAAACAGCGCTCACTAGACGACGACGAAGTAAAAGAAGGCACACGACAGGCAGCGCCTGTCCTGTGCCTTCTTTTACTTCGTCGTCGTCTAGTGAGCGCTGTTTCAACAAAGATGAACGCATACCAACTCGCTCAAGCTTCCATTCTTATGCATTTTCAGCGCAGCTTAAGAAACTAGGGTCCTTAAAATTACGTATGTATGCATTTTCTATTAAAGGAACGCGCCACATAATACTACCTAGTGATGTTGCACCTCAGATATGCATGATATTTACTTTTGGATCGACAACGTTCACAAGTATGAACAGCCGTACCAGTTCAAGACGGCTGGCCCTTGGCGAGTGGTTCAACTTTGGCCGAGTGGCTGAAACGAGGGACGTGCCGACAAACAGACAGACAGACAGACAGACAGAAAGACAGACCAAAATTTCTGCGTTTAAGTTCCCCAAGAAAGACTATCGTCTTTAAAAAGGCATGGCTTTTCTATCGCAAACACCAATGATAAGCGGAGCTGGGAAGCCTTAGCGAAGTTGTGCAAAGCTAGGCGAAGAAGAGCGGGTTCTTCTTCTGTGGTTATTAAGGAAAGGAAAAAGGCACCTAATTTCTGTCTGCCTATAGGCGACACGGCGCAGTGCCTTGTAGGGGGGGGGGGGGTAAGGAGGGAATAAAAGAATAGTGAAAATAGAAAGAAAAGTGATAGGAGCACATCCATCCAACGAAGAGAAAAGAGGACAGGAAAGATGGGGAAACGGTCACGGGAGTTCAGGGACGGGTCCGCGAAAAACACAGCTAGAGGCACGGTGCACAACATCGGCGAGCGGCGGCGAAGGCCCCGTCGATGAGCGGCGCACGGCATAGCGGGCGAGGAGTCCGTCACGGGGCGCCGATCAGCGAGAGGTACGAGGAGTAATCCAGGACATCGCGGCCGGCACGTCCGTCTTGCTTGAAATCCAGCGAGCGAATCCGGTTCGGCAAAGCAGGATCAAAGCTAAGCAATGTTCCTGCTCTCTCTCGCCTCACTCGTTCCTTGCCTTGACGCTCCATTGCTTTACTATTCTTTACCATCGCCCCCACCCTCTCGCTTTCTCCCACCATCACTCTTTCCCTCACCCTTCGCTTTCACTCGCCCTTTACGTTCTTCACACCGTTTCCCATACCCTTTTTCTCGCCCTCACCTTTTCCCTCACCCTTTGTACACTAGGCTTATGCTATGCTTCCCTCCGTTATAAAGTTGCCCCCTTTCCCAACTTGGCCACGCTGCGATCATCGCTGCGCACTGACCACGCTCGACTTTAACGATTCCCACTGTAATATACTCGCGAACCCAAACGAACATTTAGCTTCAATAACATTTGCTGGCAGGCTAGTTGGTGATGCATAGTTCATGGGTAAAATACAGCACAAACCAGACGATTAACACAAGGAAACACGGGACAGAGTGCTGACTTCAACTAACAGTTTATTCTTGGGCGAGCTTGCCTATTTATGAAATACGATCAAAATCAGACAAGATATCTCCCAAAAATAACAGATCAAGAAAACAAAAAGCCCTTACCACAAACACGTGCGCCACTGCGTCATCTCTTCCAGAACATAAGATTCATCTCGTACGTGATGACAAAAATTCAAGTTCTTTTTTTGTTAATAAGATCGAAGGAGCGCTTACGCACAACGAACCTGCCTTGCAATTTCCCGAGCCTCAATTATTCGCGCGCTGTCTTATCCCGGCATCTGCGCCAACACAGAAGTCTGCTCAAAGATAGGTTTACAGCCACAATCCGGCAGTGTATAGCCAAATGCCCCGACAGCAGTCTCGTCACGTTATAGTGATGCTCCTTAAGCCTCTCATTCAGGCACCTGTCCGTCTGGCCGATATATCTTTTTCCACAGGTCAGCGGAACGGAGTAAACACTTCATCCACGCATTCCACGAATTGCGAACGGGTTTTGTCGTGCACCTAGGTGCAGGTTCAGCAGCGTTTACTGCCTTGCATATCCGAGACAGTTTTTGGGGCACGGAAAAAACCACTTGTACACCTGCGCGATTACCCACTTTTTTCAGGTTGTGGGAAATCATGTCGCAATAAGGAAGACGGACACATTCCTCGTCCCTTTCAGTGGGGATTCGGCCTCGGAACACCTAGCTTTCTTAAACTTCTTCAGAAGGCTTTCAGCCACTGCTGACAGAAGAGGCGTAGGAAAACCGGCACTTGTGAGACGAAATAATTGAGGCTCGGGAAATTGACAAGGCAGGTTCGTTGTGCGTAAGCGCTCCTTCGATCTTATTAAAAAAAGAACTTGAATTTTTGTCATCCGTACGAGATGAATCTTATGTTCTGGAAGAGATGACGCAGTGCGCACGTGTTTGTGGTAAGGGCTTTTTGTTTCTTGATCTGTTATTTTGGGAGATATCTTGTCTGATTTTGATCGTATTTCATAAATAGGCAAGCTCGCCCAAGAATAAAACTGTTAGTTGAAGTCAGCACTCTGTCCCGTGTCTTCCTTGTGTTCGTCTGGTTTGTGCTGTATTTTACCCATGAACATTTAGCCCGATCGAGCATGACGCCGTCCGCCAGAGTTTCGTTAGAACGGCATGGAGCCTCGCATATCATGCGGCAGTGTCCCATCTAATCGCCCGCCCGCACCGTCAAACCAATTATTAGTCGTGAGGAGCTGTGGGAGACTGCCCTGCGCAGCTCCGATCCCACCCTCCAGGACCGAGTCCTGAGGTGGGCTGGGGAGGTAGCGGAGGCTATACCGCGACTGGTAAGCTGACGTTATGCCACACGAAGTGGTGACGGACGCCATACTGAGACTGGATCACAGAGTAAGGTAGCTATTTGGGCAAGTTGGCTATTCGGGTACCTATTTGGGTACCTATTTGGGTAGCTATTTGGGCGTGCTGTCGGTTCCTTATTCTTCTGTGTTCGTGTGTGCGCGCTGTGTTAAGATGTGGATCACAGACCTCCCTCTCTTCTTCCAGACCCTCCCCTTTCTTAAAAAGGGAAATAAGTTTCTTCACTCTCGTCGCATTTGCTCTTGATGGGTTAAATGCAAAATGTCATCCGTGAGGTTCGCTACCTCCAGATGGTCATCCAAATTTGGCCCATGCGCTTTTCTAAAATTGTGGGGCGGAACTTATAGCGAGTGGTAAAATGCGGTTGCCTTATCCGGCAATTGATGTCACGGCTTCAGGAGCTGAACTAGAACTGCCCGGCATCACGCCACAGTTAAGTCCGCCATGTTCCTCTTTATTACCATTGACAATAACAATCCTTTACTAGTAAGCTATACAAGGTCCACCTGCCAAAAATTCAATCTAACTCCCCTTCATTATCGCTTCCACCTATAACTCGCGCTGTTCACTATGGCCTCCGAACATTAAAAAATACGATCAAGTGGCTTTTTTCCTCTTTATTTTCCCTGCGTTTACAGGAAGCCTTAAAGGGACACTAAAGAGAAAAATGATTTTTCTCATATCAGTAAATTACTCTTCCACAATTCCAAAATTACGACGCTTGCCGCAAGAAGACGCGTCGTAAACGGAAAACGCGAAAAGAGTAAATGCGGACGCCGCATTGAAATTTCGGCAAGAAATGCTGTGACGTCATATACTTTGACGGCGTCTACTAGGTCCTAGTAGTTCCTAATTAGTAAAAATGAAGTAGTACATTGTCCTCTGATGGGGCCAGAGAGACTTAATGTACCAAGTGTCAGGAAATGTCGTTCAGCCAATGTGGCCAAACTACGAAAAATATGCCTTGAAGTCCGTGACGTCACGCGCGGAGATTTCGGCGCAAAATATAAAATTAAAAATTAAACTTTGACCTTGATTTTCTCCTCCACTAATAAACCTATTATGGTGAAATTAACGACATTAGAGTTCTCAGAGTACATCGTATCAGTCTAAGGGATTCATTGTTTCACTGTAGTGCACTTTAATATTTATAATTTGGTTTACCTACGGCATCCTGCTGGTCGTACGGGACCCACTCATTTATTTTATTTTTTCAAGGTTAAAACAAGGTTTTTTCAAGGGTTTTTTTCAAGGGAAAGGGTTCTATTACAATAACAATAAAATGGCCACTGCTCCCTCAGAAGAAATTGTGCTCACTTGCAGCAAAAGGTTGGGCAAGTGTTAATGGAGTAAAAAACTGCAGACAACAGCAAACAACAGCAGCAAAAAGACAGGAATAGCTATGCATAGCCTAACCGCAGCGACGCAGGCTCTCTGGGCAGCCCAAAGTTGATGATGATACTGCGAGCTCTTGAGGACCGAGCACCATTTTTCTTCTGTGACGTCCTTGTCCCTACGTAATGAGGGGCACCGCCAGAACATGTGTTCTAAATTGCACGTTCCCCCCGCAGTGACAAACCGGTGTCAACACAGCGGGCGTGCATGACGAACCAGTCATAATTAATTTCTGTACGTTACATATCCTTTTCAAAGTATGAATGCTGTAAGCAACCGAAATGACAAAAAAAAATCGATCCAGTAATGCGCTAGAGCAATTTCTCCGGAGTGAGAGTCTGCGAAGCGTGGCCCGCTAATGCGATTCCGTACGACCCCGCCGGCTGAACGACGCCTGCACAGGCTGAGCCCCCAGGTTCCAGGCGTCGGTGGCTTTAGAGGGTTCCTCCGCGCCCGAAATGTCGCTCTCCGACAGGCTGGGCTCTCAGGCTGCAACGAAGATAAATGGAAGGAATGAGTGCAAAATGAGTGGCACTCGCAAGGGCGCAATTAACGACGTAATGCTATTTCGTTCTATAGCTGTTTCGATTTGGTATCCACCAACGACACTCCGTCATTAATCGAAATCTTCAGGGCTATGCCTACGGCGCTTATTTGTAACGCGATGCAGCGAAAGCTGCGTAAACTATACCCGCAGCATACTATACCCAACAAAAACTTTTCGAAGATTTGGAAAGTACCGGAATAGAAGTTGGTTGCATGCCGATAGCGCTGGGTACTCTCACCTAGCGCTGGCAGCGAACTCATCGCGTATAAATGTATTTCGTTCGGTCGTATAACAACATTCGACCATTCCTTTTTTTGGAACGGTACTCGCTGCCATATTGTCACGTGGTCGTGACGTCGGCGAAGACAGCAGTCGGCGTTTTCAAGATGAAACTGTTTATTTGGCCGAACTTGTGGCCGGGAAAAGGAAAGGTAATTTACAGCAATACACACGGTGCACTGATAGCGGCGAACAGAGCGTCGACCGCGATCAACTGACAAGCGGTCACGCGCGTAGGCTTTTATACAGGCGCTATCGAACTTGCCAGCGATATCGCTGGTGGCGGCGGTATCTCTCGACAAAGCTGGAACATTCGCGTGCGGCGCGCAATCTTAACAAAACGATCTACTACAATCGCGAAGCTTCTCGAACACTGCTTCGCGGACAGTGTCGAGCGTTGACAGCCGTCCTGCTGGTCAAACCCAAATACATCAAAAAAAACAAGAAGTGGCGTGGCAATATTCTATTATATTTCGAAATGGGGCGCTCGCCGGTTATTCCATCTTCCATATTTAAAGCGCTAGACGACACCACAGAGAAGAAGGTACACAAGGCACTCGGAGCGCTGACTTAATACTGAAATTTTACTGAAACCAGCAAGCCTTTTATACCCACTGGTGGCCAGCAGAAGAACGTACAAGAAACATGCGCGGGCGGAACAGTAGTGCTGGCAGAAAAGAGGTACGCGTCAAATTTCACAGTCAAGGTACTTGATTCTTTTTGGGACAGTGCTAATGAGGGTGTGCTTAACACGTGTCCTGGAATCTTGCAATCAACATGTGCCTCTATTTCTCTTGTTAGGGCATCACGGTGTTTACAATGACATTGCAATCATGCAGTGTACATTGGTTAGCAGGGTTCACTGTCACTTTCTTATGATCGGCAGGCCACATGGCGACAAGTGCGACATTGTCGTGGCACTCTTTCAATTTTCGCTTTAAACATCGTCCAGTTTGTCCCACGTACTGCTTAAAATTTCAGTTGCCAGTCATGCAGCGCTCCGTGTGTTGTGTGCCTTCTTCTTGTGGTGTCGTCTCGCGCTGTAAAAGGCCCACATGCTGTCGCATTTGGCACCACTGGCACGTGAACTAACGCGTGCACAGTCACAAAACAACATATAGACGAAGCTGAGGAGGTAGTCATAGCCATGGCTATCACCTCCAACAAACACAATTCATGCTGAGCGACTCAGAAGTAGCTATAAGAAGTTTCACGCAAGAGCGGATTTCACAACAAGCCCTCAGCAGCATCGTTAATAGCTAAGAACTAACCAAAGTAGATGAACCAAAAATATTTAATATGGTTCCCGGCGCACACAAAGACTGATACCTCCAGCCCGAACGACATGGCCCACGAGTTGTCGCGAGAATCAACCCACCACGCAAACCGAACAGACCTCAGGGTGATAGACATCACTGGCGCCTCCAACTACCACCCAAAGACTTACAGCTACGCGGAACGCACACACTACTACAGAAAGGCAAGGCGCGACTTCCCCGTACCCACCCGAGTCTATAGACAAAAAACAAGCGGCAGAATACCTCTTACCCAAACCCTGTGCACTCCACAGGCGCTACCCACACTTATACCCGAACAACAAATGCAAGCTATGCAAAAGAGAAAAGGCTTCATATAAACATATGCTGTGGGAATGTCCCAACCTATTAACAAGTTCTCATGACGCCCTCCGGGAGCGGGATAGCGCTGCTCAGTTCGGATGTCGACGACCAAACGTGGTCAGGTCGGAAACGGAGAACAAGGTCCAGAAACCGTATGCTGTCATTCGAGGAGAGAGTCATTGGTGAGCGTGAATCAATCCAGGTTTAGTCAAACGTCCTGACAATGCTTTGGTGCGCTCCTGGTACTCCTGTGGTTTGGACGTAAACATCACTAGGAAATCGTCCACGTACCGGAATACGCGAACCACTTTGAGCCATCTAAGTGCTCAGCTAGTGCCGTTTGATGCACGAGCTGAGCTAGCTCATTGATGCACCGCCCAAACTGGGCCGTGCATCTTTGATCGGTTGCGAGAACATACGAATTCTTTAAAAACTGGTACTGGAAGCAATCTTGTCGTGCACTGCGCCAAGCACGGATGCACCCCCAGCCTGTCTGACGTCACCGTTCTTAAACGCTATCGTGACAGGCGCGCAAGAGAGATACTTGACATAGTAATCAGCGAAAAAGGGGAAATGTGTATAAGCGTGCCGTCTCTGGATCTATTAGACAGCGCAATCCGCTCCCTGACGTCCCGTTCATGATTGCGAGCGCACTCTTTGTTCATGACTTTTTTCGTTTTTTCATGTATGTATCCGGGTTCCTTTCAAGAAACCTTCAGCTGGCAGTGAGCGCCCGTCCTCGTGTGTTTCTTTCGCTTCGTCCCGTATCTGCGCTGTTTATTCCTTCTTAAAAAAAAAAAAAAAACTGTATATCTTACCCCGACGGTTCCGTCTCCGTGGGCAAAAAAGAAAAAAAAAAGAAAGCGTGCTGCTCTGACGTTCCGTAAAGAAAAAAAAAAACTGCGTCGTGCTCGGACACCGTGTCAAGGGTGTAGATTCTAGATTTAAAGGAACACTAAAGAACAAAACGATTTTTCTCATATTAGTAAAGTACTCTTTCACGATACCAAACACATCACGCTTGCTCCGAGAAGACGTTTATTAAGCGAGAAAACGCGCAAAAACAAAACGTGGGTGGCGACGCCACCTTGAAGTTTCCGCACCATCCGCCGTGACGTCACATGTTTGACGGTGCCTACTAGGGACTACGTAGTTCTAATCGGTAAAATGAAGTACGTGTCCTCTGAGGGGCCATAGACTTAACATACCAAGTTTGAAGTAATTTTGTTGAGCCAATGGCGCCAAAATGCGATAAGTACACTTTAAAATCCGTGACGTCACACGGGGAGATTTCAGCGCGAAGTTTAAAAATGAAACTTTGAACTTGCTTTTTCCTAATAAACCTATGATGGCGAAATTAAAGACATTAGAGTTATCAGAGCACAATTTATCGATCTAAACCGATTCATTGTTTCTCTTTAGTGTCCCTTTAATAGACGTTCTCGACGCCGCTCTTCATATGCGCTCAGCGTAAGCGACGAAGTTGCAATGTTATCAACCGTTTCAAGGGCGCAGATTCTAAATTTAATAGACGTTCTTCTCCAGAGTCCGCTCTACAAGTTCGACAACATCGCTTCAATCCACAGACTTTCGGACGTGTCCCGGACGAAGGAGAGATAGACGAGGTCGAGAGGCTGATGGACGTCGACGACTTGGATGACCCAAAGCAATGCGCCATGGCTATGAACGCGTCGAGTCAGACGATTGTGTACAATGAAACATGCACGGCCGGTCTTCAAAATCAGAAGCACTTCTTGGCCATCGCTCCCGGTGAAGGTCAGACGCCAATCTCACTCGTGTGCGGTTCTAATGCGGAAGACCATTCAAGCGACGTCGCAATGGGTAATCGTTCTGGGTGTCGCTTCGCTGTCCAACCACCTCCACAGCGTGAAGTTGAGCCATATATTTTTATTTTGAACGTCACTGGTAGATCTTTCGGGGTTCAGTGTGTTCTTGGTGCTCTTGCTCCCTACACGCCAATTGATTTGTTTGCGACTTAGGTTGCTGGCGATACAGTATCGACGGCAGTGTTAGGTTTCCAGAGATGTGCAGTTCGTTTGGCTGCCAAAACTGAGAATCGAAGTGGACACAGCATCCGTTAAATTGGTTCTGCAGCCTATCGCGTTTTCGCATGAGCGTTTTGTGCGAAAACACCAGCACCTCTGCTAAACGGCTGTGTGAGTACAACACCGAGGCTCGCATACCAACATTGGTGAATACTGTGGTCTCAACTGAACGGATAGTAAAGCTATATATTCATTTGGGTATATATCTACAGAAACGTTGCTGCCGACATCCCTCATCGAATCGCCATTTTGGGACGCCTGCAATCCGCAGCTGGCACTTGTGCGTAGCGACAGTAATGCTCGCTTTCTCCGTCAGGCTAACATTTGCCCTCAATGTGTAGCCCGCCCAAGGAGTTCGAGCACAAACGCTGCACCTCGCTATCACTTTCAATGTTTCGACTTCGGTGAAAGCTTATAATTTTTTTCATCGATGGTATTTAAGAAGGACAGCCTACTTGGCGAGTTGTTCGTGGTCATGAGGTAGCGCGAAACTGAAACGGAACTAAGGAAAGGCAAAGAAAACGGCGAACTAATCGCTGTCAGTGTTTTTGTTTAGCCCTTTCCACATCATTCTACGGAAACTTCACGCACACACACAAATCGTAACACTTGCCGTCTTTCCGTTCCAGATGTCGTCGAGCTCGCCCCTGCACCGCGCAATTGTCAGCGTTGGTATTACTGTGAATGGCACGAGGTACAAAAGTGCAGGCTGGGCCAGGCGCATCAGGTAGAGGCCGGCGAACGTCGCTATAAGGCCTAAGCCATAGACTGCGCAACGTCAAAAAAAGCAAACCAACATTTAGGCTGAAGGTTAAAGAAACAGAACATTTTTTTTACAGTTACGATAACGTACCTGTGTAATCGCCGTAAAATTACTCTAGAAATCTATGGAATCGCGATATCATATAATATGAACAACAAGGGATCATTCAGATAATGTGACGCGCCTTTCTGCAGCCTGACTCCCTTTTATGAATGCAAAGGTCACTGGACATGGGACATCTAAATAGCTGTAGGAACATCAAGCCAGGCGCAAAATAGCAGCTGTATATAGATACGGTTTAATCGTCATCTTAACGTGGAACAGAAAATAAGCAGCACTGACGTCTCGATTTCCTGTAGCTTTGCAATAAGACCATCAACGGTGCACCAGCCATTGAACTTTCCCATACGTTCATAGCTATAAGACCATGTTAATTAATTAATGTTGGGGTTTAACGTCCCAAAACTACGATTTGATTATGAGAGGCGCCGTAGTGGAGGGCTCCGGTAATTTTGACCATCTGGTGTCTTTAACCATGTTGTAACCATGTTGTCAAGCATGGCAAGAAACGAAAATTACTCCCAACTCTTTGATTACCAACGTACAAACTGCCTCTTTTTCGCGAAGAAATCGGTTTTACAGGTTTAGTGTTTGCTCTGCTTTCAGGCACAGTTATCATGACAAAGATACAAGTATCCCGATTTACCTGCAGGCGACAGTTGCGTAAAACACGGCAAATAAGAACGAACCAATATTCCCTCATCTGGCGATACAGCCACTCCGCACCGTCTCTTACGGACATGTCCTAGCCTACATCAGCATTATTAAGAAGCTTCCTCGCTGGTCCACAGCACTCGATTGTTACATCTGTATCCTTCCAAAAGGAACCCCTGGCCACATTTATGACAGTTTGCGAGCTACTGATTTGTTGAAGAGCGAAACGATTAACCTCAATGATAAGCACCACATGGGTTGCCAGTGATTTATTTTTGTGCCAATTAAACGTTTGTTTTTCTCTTTCCCATCTACACTGTAAGGCATACAGGAAAAAAAGGAAAAACATCACACCATCTCCCGCTAAAGGGGACCATGAGGCGATGCGAAGCAACGTTCGCATGTCAAACCTGCGTTTCAGAGGGGGAGGGGAAAGAGTAAGTGAAGATGGGGAAGGGGAGAGGGGGATAGGGGAGAGGGGAAGTGGAGAGTGGGTACGGGGGAGAGGAGGGGTGGAGAAGAGGTGGTGGGAGGAGGTGTGTGCAGAGGGCTTGCGCATGCGCAGTAAGGGTGGTCACGCCGCACCACCACCGGATTGAACTCCGCCATAAGATGCTTCGCATCTAAAACAAAGTGAGACACAAGGGTTTATTATGCTGCCAAGAAAGGACGATATGCTTACATATTAAGGCCACAGGGAAGTACAGGCAGCCACCAACATTGATGAGGTCAAAGCCACGCAGAAAGGCGACAAGAAGACCTGCACAGATGGGGCGCGCATAGCTTATACATTTCGGTACGCTTTCATTGGACGACGTTGGCACTTTGCTCATGACGTTAACGAGCAGAGGATAAGACATCAATTGTTACACCTCAAATTTCAGTGCGAGGTTCCGACTTAGTACAGGGCTAATTCATACCGTACACCAAAATTTCGCGATATATTGGGGGCACGTAATGTATACCTACGAATGCGTACTTTTATGTAAGAAACAGACATTGTTAATTAACGGGGCAATTGAATTCGTTATCTCACTGGCTCGCATAATTGCGCTATTTTGAGTAAATTACATTGAAACATTTCTTAATTGTATTTACTTATGTATTTATTTGCATGCACGACTTTTTATTGTGCAACTACGCATGCGCAGCACCGCTAGTGCCACGATGAAACACACCAACAAGCTCAATTGATGCTTAATATTCACTTAAAGTTATTCTTCGTCAATGCACTGCTTTTGTTCGAACAACAGACAGGTGCTGGTTACACGCACATCGTTCTATACGCGCCATGTTCATGCGCTCGCCAATGCAATAATAGAATTATATTCCAGTTATTGTTAAGCTGCTCGAACGCTGTAGCTTGCTAATGCTTTCTCGGTCCCGTGCTGGCCATCATCAGCATCATCAACCTGACTGCGCCCACAGCTAGGCAAAGGCCGCTCCCATGTTCCGCCAATCAACCGGTTCTGTGCTTGCTGCGGCCACGTTATCCCCGCAAACTTTTTCATCTCATCTGAACACATAGCTTTATGTCTCCACCTGGCGTGCTTGCCTTTCTTGGAATCCAGTCGGTTACTCTTAATGACCAGCAGCAGTTATCTTGCCTACTTGTGCTACATGCCCTGTCCATGCCATTTCTTCTTGATTTCGACTAAGATCCTTAACAGCCGTTGTTCCCTGACCCACTCTGCTCGCTTCTTGTCCCTCAAGAGATCTGACTGGGTCATGCCGCTCAAACGAATACTTTTGGAGCTGTACTGGACTGCCAACAGAGTGACAGCTGATATGGTCATGACTCGGAGTCGTTGGTCGACAGCTCACTGGTACGAGGATGTCGCCGAAACCGAGAAGCGAGTAAGTGTTCAGACACGCGGAGATGTTGGTTCCCAAACCGCGGCATCGCATCACCATCGGTATCTGCTCCTTGGAGCCACCGCCGCGGGCCACTTCAACCATAATACTGTCGCCTTTCTGGACAATATGCAGGATTTATCGCGATATAAAAACATGTCTAAAAGCGACGGAAAGCTACACCATGACAGGTTGAGACTTCTTTCAAATGAAAGAATAAGCGTAGACGAAGGGAATGAGCCAGCTAAACCAAGAAACACTTTGTGAGGCCCAGTACAGGTATTACTAGGTTTAACAATCTTTTTAGCCAACCACAACAAAGAAAACTAAAACAGATTTGAACAGCATGGACGTCCTAATAATATAGACAGCCGCTTTATTGATTTTATGAAATATGTTGTGCTAAAAAAAAGTTAAGCTAGTTACTGTTTAGTTGATATCAATACGTTGAACATTAATGCAAAAGTTTAAGGGAGGCCAACGAAATGAAGAGTACGAAATTCTAATTCTAACTCGCTAAAAATAAAGGGGTAGGGGGTTGGGTGATATATAGAAGTAGTAAGCAAGGAAGGACGATGAATTCGAGCAGTATGTATTACAACATACAAGACGAGCACATTACACGTGAGTGCGCATAATTATATTATACGTGGAGTATCATTAAAATTTTATTTCACATTCCAGTCGCTCTAATAGTTGCGGCTCTAGAATTAAGTCGTTCGTGAAATAAAAAAAACAGTAAGAATAAAAACTACGCCACTAGAATTCGGCTTGAAGCGATGCCTCGCTGTTTATGTCGCGCTATATGTGCATATGTGCTACCGTAATAAAAAACGTTTTATGAAAAAAAAAAAAAAGCATTGAATAGGTTTGTTCTCTCACGCATATGGTGAAAATATGGTGAGCGTTTACATAGTCGCGATACTCTAAGTTTTGTTTCTGTATATCATCTTGCACCTTTAATTTTTATCTCCATTTAGAACTCTTCATTCTTCATCCCGCCCTCAACTGTATGCTACCGCTCACCCGTGAACCTAACGACTTTATCGCCATCGAATGAGCTGATTGGTTGCATTTCAAATTGAAGAAATGCGGGAGAACTTGAACGTATAGTCACGACATACAAAGGCACTTCGCCGAGCACATGCCCGTTGGAGGAGCGGTGTCGTTTAATCACAATATTCACGTAATGTACTCCTAGAGGGGATAAGAAGTCAGTGAACGACTTCTCATCCATTCAAGCCTGCATGGTTCCCTTAACTTCCATCTTACTCGGAGTTTTAGATATGGGCACAGGGAGTTTTGCACACCACTAGAACGCTGCCGCATCAGCCGGGAATCAAACCAGCGACCAAGTGCTTATCTACAGGAGGTCATATCCATTATGCTCACGCGACGGGTTTATAGCTCAATAACATTTTAGCCCAAACATAGAGATAAAACAAATAATAATAATTGTTGACGTGCTATACACGTGCCAAAACCACGATGCGATAGTGAGGCACGCCGCAGTGGGGGACTCCGGATTAAATTAACCCCCTGGGGTTCTTTAACGTGCACCTAAGCTTTGCATTTCGCCCATCTAAATGCTGCAGTTGTGGCCGGGAATCGAACCGGCGTCCTTGAGTTTAGCAGCGCAACAATGCTAAGCTACCACGACGGGTGCAGGTAACGCATTCTCAGGTTGTACAATCAATGAGAAGGTGAATGAGGTTCAAGAAATTAAATTCGGCTGCGGTCAAGAGCCAAAATTAGATGCAGTTATGATGCACGCCGTAGCGAAATGCGTCTGCAGTAATCCGAATTAATCCTGACCACTGCCACTCGGTGTCCTCAGCGTGTGCCTGAATTTAGGTACAGGTCGTCTTTGCGTTTCGCGTCCATCAAAACAATAACCGTACCATCGCGTTATCAGCGTAGCGCTATAGCCACTAAGCCACCACGGCGGGTAAACTGACCAATGTCGTCCCGTGACGCTAATAAAATAAGAAATGTAACACCGCGCAGGCTCCTCGGGGTAATACATCAAGTACAAGCAAGTCAGGTAACGTTGCTGGAACGAACGGGAGCAACATACAAAGAACTTACGAAGATATAAAAACAGCAAAACTCTTACCCCCGAGGCATTTACGAAGCTCGTCGATGCGTTGTGAGTCATTTTCGCCTGTAAATGTCAAAGGACGAGTAAAATAAGAACACTTCGTCACGGTCTTTTATACTCGGCTTGATAACACCTGAAAAAGCGTTTCTGCTCGTCTTACAGCGAATGACGCCACATATACAGGCGTCAATATTGTAGTATTTTAGTAATGTTCATAAAATAAGAAAGCAAAAAAAAAAAGAAAGAAAAGCCTCCAACGTGGACTCACCGGAATCAAATGCGGTGTAAGAAATACAAAGAATATATCGTAGAAGAACAGAATCGACAGAAGCAGAGTGCATATCTGAAACGAAAAGAAAGTACTCAATAAGGTTATCTGCGGCACAGAGTCAACAGAACAATTTGGTTTCTAAAACTTTCAGCGGGTCTCGTCAATCTAGCGATCAAGAACTTGGCTACAGATTAGAGTGTACAGATTTCTCTGATGTTAGCATCTGAATTATGACCAGTGCACTGTGATGCACACGCTTACAATAATCAAATTGACAGCCCCGGAGTGTCAATTTTATCTTTGCTCCCTTTATCGTCAGCTAACGGTAAGGAGAGCGCTGGTGAAAGCGTTGCTCTCACGAGAGTCTCGTTAAGTTACTTTGGCGTTGTTACTCAATTGCTTAATCGAAAGTGGCACGCACCCGCGTGCTCTTATTTTCACAAGCAAACTGATACACAGTTCTATCGTGTCAACAGACCAGATGGCGGGGAAGAAGTACGAAAACATATGGGGCACAGTGGTTATATCGTCGGTCTGTTACGTTATGAATTCATGGCTCGAATCCTGCCATCGGAAACGCAATTTTTTTCAATCGTTGAAGAAAGGCCAGACGAGGCGAAGCAGGAATCTGCCTACCGCAAATTGTTAGGTAGAACGCGAAAAAGAAAGAAGTCATAGTTCCGCCGCAAGGGCGAAGTAATGAATGCGATAGAAAGAAATTAGAATGTCACACGAAGAACGGAAAGCAGCTCGACACTCGCAGCGCGCCGCTCAAGCGCGAAGGATGCAAGAAAACAACGCACACAGGACGAGTGCGAACTAACCACGGCTCAATTCACTTGCAGCGCTATGCTCAAACACAAGGAAGGAGGCTCGAAAGAACGCACAGGTATACACAGGACAAATGCGAACAAACAACTGTTACAGTTGTTACTTCGTGTTTGTGCAGCGCGCTACAACCCAGCGCTCTTAGATATTTCCTTTTTCTTGAAAAGTGCGGCGCGTGAAGTGACCCCTCCGCGCCTCCTGCCGTACCCGGCATTCCACATCGCGAGTGGGTACAGAAATGGGCCACTTTTTAGTGCGAGTCTCAAGGGCAGTTTTCACACTGAAGAAAAATCTAGGAGGGTTGCTTTAAATCGCCCTTTGGGCAATCTCGCTGCATACCACCAGTGCGAGAATGGTTTATATAAATAGCTCACCGTTATACGTCAAAGAGCGGATGGCGCGTGGCCTAGTTGTCTAACGCGCTGCGCTGCGGAGCGAGGGGTCGCAGGTTCGAATCCCGGTGGCGCGCTTATGAAATTTCTCCTTCTGATTTATTTTGTTTCTGGCTTTATTTAATATACATACATATACATATCCGGGACATGATCGCGACGGCGACGGCAAAAACCAGCCGAGAGTGTCCGTATATAATTGCTATCGCAATAAAATGCATAACTGAACGCACTGATCGGCCTCCCCTTTGGCACGTCATACCTACCTTAAGGTTAGGCATCCGAAGCACGCGCAGGATGTACACGCTGAAGCAGACGCCCAGCAAGTCCTGCATAATCCAGGAGAGCGGATGGTGCCTGATGTAGACCCAGATAGCGGGCACAATCACTGCAGCGAAAAGCACGAGCGCCTGCCGCACCTCGAGCGAACCGTGGAAGCAGGGTATGGCGCCATCCGGAAGCCTGCACGCGCCGATAGACGGCATCGCGTGCGTTGCGCGAAAGACAGGCTACAGAGTAACTTAGTGACTGATTGACTCGCGACTGGAGCATTCCTGATGGGACGAGTGAACAAAGGCGCACGTTAAATGGACTGATGGTCGAAGTAATCACGAGCTCCCCCGGACCTTTTTTGCTCTCTTTCTCTCTCGGTCTGGCCCTTCAGCGTTTATAACGACGTTAAAACTGACTAGCTAATTAGTTATTGAACAGCAGTACGTCAAAGATTCAGTCAGTTGAGGCTGTATATACTAGATGGTTGAGCTATTAACAATACATTTAAAATGTCCAAGCATAGTTTGCTGAAGAGAGCAAGATCGTTTTAAGCGGCACGATTCTTAAGCAACGAGGTATGTGCTGCCGCCAATCTTGGCTTTTTTGCGTGTGTGCGTATGTCTAATAGGCTGTATACCTGCCAGTGCCACAGGGCATCTTGTAAGCCAACGGCTCCAGAACACCGAGAACGGCGACGGACGCGGACAGCGCGAACATGCCGTGAATGAAGTAAACTGCGAGAAAGAATGGAAATATTGCACTACATGCCACTAACGATCAGGTGCTACTATGGTAACCAAGAAAGATGGAGAATATGTGCCATCTTTGAATGGAGCAGCCATCAGCTGAAGATTGTAATCAAGAACAATACCGACATAATATGGCATTCGTTATTTTTATGATTGCCAATTAGGGTTTATTTCTATTGTACAGAGAAAGAACACGAGCCTGCAACTCAAAGTGCTATACCATATACTAAGGTGGCCTGCGTTCACTCAACAAAATTCGTTGCTGAGCTAGTTGGTTCATACTTCTAAATACTCAATAGCGACGCTTTAACCCAACACAAGGGGGAAAAAGCAGTTTTTGAAAGATTGTTATAATTCGTTTGCTTGATATATGCCGAGCATGATGACATGCGGTGTGGCTGAAATGGATGGTGCACCTTCGATACATGCGTGGCTGTGCTAATGCAGGGACATAACTGACAATAAGCTTAGTTGCGAGTAGTGCCTGTCATGCGCGTCAGTGTTCCTTTTATTGCGATAGCAATATATATGGACACTCTCGACGTGTTTGCCGTGCCGTCATATCCCGGAGATATATATATTATATATCTATATATATATATATATATATATATATATATATATGAAGGCACAAAGAAAAATGAAGCAGAAGAAAAAAATTCCGAATCACCCGACCAGAGATTCGAACCAGCGATCCCTCACTCCCCAGCAAGCTGTTAGACAACTCAACCCGCGCCTGCATGCACCGGCGAAATAACGGCGAGTTATTACATACACCATTTACCCTGGTGGTACGCAGATCTCGAAGGAGCTTGAGGTATTTTCTATCAAGCACCGCTCCTACATTTCTTTCAATTTGAAAACTGCCCTTGAGACGCGCACAAAGTGGCCCCTTTCTGTACCCACTCGTGATGTTGAACGAAGACAAAAAAAAAAAGAACACGGGCACACCTAAGGTCCAGCACACCTTGCGTCAGACGCCCCCTTGTGGCAGGAGACGCAGAGGGGTCACTCCACGCCCCGCAGTTTGAAAGAAAAGAAATATCTAAGAGCGTCTGATTCTCCATTGTCAACACTTGCAGCGCGTTGCTCAAGCACAAAGATGTAAAACTGTGACAGTTGTTAGTTCACGCTCCTCCTGTGTATACCTGTGCGTTCTTCTCGGGCGTCTTCTTTGTGCTCCACCGGCGCGCTGCAATCATCGAACTGCTTGTCGTTCACGTGTGACATTCCAATTTCTGCTATCGCATTCATGTTCGCCCTGCGGCGAAAACTGTGACTTTTTTGAGTCGTGTCGAAAGCTGCGCGTATTCGGTATTTATGCGTTCACTGTATCTGATTGTATACTGTGTCCTCAGTGCTATGAAATTATAAAGGTATTCGCACGAGTATTCTGAGTGGAACAGACCAAGGTATCTGATGAAGAGGTAGAGGACGACGAGCATGGTGGTCATGAAGACGACGAACGACAGCACCCAGACAGGGGAGACGTCGAGCGAGCTCTCTTCCTCGATGACGTTCATGCCTTGCGGCCGGCTGGGAGCCTGGCTGGCCGCGCTGCCGCTGCTGCCTGAGAGCCGCCGACGGCGCATTTGACGACTGTGCACCTCGCACACGTATCTGCGTACATCCAGTGCACCACAGCAGACGGTCTCTCTACACAAGCATATTTACACGCGCAGCGTTATCAAAACTGCATGCATTTGCAACCGACCGACCGACCGTCCGACCGACCAACCAACCAACTTTAATTCAAGGGTTTACCATCCCAAACCATACAATGAGTTATGACGAACATCGCAGTGCAGTGCCCCGGATGAACTCTAGCCAGATGGGCTTCTTTCGCAAACCAACCAGTTAAATAACAAGCTGATCAACCTGCAGTGCTTAATGCACTAATAGGCTAACTGTCACAGTCACTGACTCGCGACGCAACAAAGCAAAATATAGAGAAACTAAATGTCGAACAACCAATTATGAAATGAAACGGAAATTCACAACCACCCGTCTGTAGCACGAAGCCACGAGGAAATATATACAAATTTTTAAGAAAGAAAGTTTCTTATAGCCGAAAAATTCATCCTGGTCCGGAGATCAAACCCGGAATCAATGCCTTTTCGGCACGTTGGCGTCGGGTTCGATGCAGTTAAAAAACATGGCTGATCCCTCCGTCATAGAAATCGGTATAACACGAAAGGGAAACGTGTCTTCGCAGGGGTAGTCGAGCGTTTATTGTGAATTGTATCGCGACAAGGGTGAAGCAATTAATACTATAGCAACAAGTTGGAATGTCAAGTGAAGAACGGCAAGCAGTTCGAAACTTGCAGTGTGCTGCTCAAGCACAAAGGACGCACGAAAAAACACACACAGGACGAGCGCAAACTAACAACTGTCACAGAGTTGTTACTTCTTTGTGTTTGAGCGCGCTCCTTTAGCAAACGCGGTTGCCGCCGCCGCGAGCGAGGTGACCTTCGTGCACTCTGTAACTTCAATGTGAACGTGCGGTGAACGCAGAAGACGTACAAACCGCCCCATCACGAGATAAGCGCGCGCGCACGTGCGACCACGCCCTGTAGGGCGAAGTACAGGTGGGGGCGCGCGCGCATCGCAATGAGCGGGCCGACGACCTTTAAAGCGCACCCTTCGCGCCATCTCGCTGGTGATAACAAAAACAAGTGCCTTCAAGCTCCGCGTACTCCAGCGGTAAATGGTGTATATAAATAGCTCGCCATTAGCTTGCTGAAGAACGTAGGCTCTGTGGCCGAGTTGTTTCGCGCCGCGCGCTGCGGAGCGAGGGGTCGTGGGTTAGATTCCCGACGACGGAACTTCTTTTCTTCTTTTTTCTTTGTCATCTGTTAGTGTGCATTTTACAACGTCATATCCTTGATGGAAATACGTGAGTGAAGTCTTGGTGGACCCCGGCATAAAACACTTTCCTGTTAAGAGTTCGCGCGGAGTGTTTTAGAGCTAAGCCAATTGGATGCACCTGTGGAAGCCACGAGACGCTCGTTTTCTCTGCGGTGACAATACGCTATAACGCAGCCGTTTATTTTAGCACGAAATTTTTTTATGCCGGGTCCACGAAGACTTCACTGACATCATTTCCGTCACGGAAGTGACATCCGTAAATGTAAACGAACAGATTACAAGAAAACCAGAAGAAAAAGTTTCTTTCATTTGGATGGCCTAAGAATCCAACACACGACCTCTCGGTCCACTACGTAAGGGGCCCGGTGCTCTACCCACTGCGTTACCGAGGCACATGCACAGGGCTTTACAAGCACGCCTTTTATCTCTCACACCTCCCTCTAGCAGTGATCTTCGTTTGCGGGATGGTGTCGCCGTCTAGAAGCGGTGAAGTGAAATACTGTATCATGACACTAACGAGTGCCGACAGCGAGCGCTTCTGTAGTGTGAGCGCAACGGCGGAGGCTTTCAATGCATTGTTGTAGGAAACCTCTACGGGCGGTGCAATGCGCCGGACGCGATGATTCGGTTTGGTGAAGACGCCGTACGCGCACTGCCTTTCGCGTCGTGCTAGCGTAACGAGTCGTCGACGATGTAGTGCAGCTTCCACATGCTCCACGGCATTTGTCCGCCGCGTGCTGCTTCGTGTGCGATAGTACCGGTTAATAAAACTGCTGCAATAAGCGTCGTAGAAAGGCAGTGACGCGGCGGATGAGTGTCGTGCAGTGAGTGATTTGATGCAGCGAGAGAGACGCCAGCGGTTAGAGGAATTCCTTCCAGCGTTCGCGACTCAGGCTACGAGCTCAGCCTCTCGCGTTCCTGAAGCGCTGTGTGGTACATGCATAGCACAGGCGTAGGTTGGGGGAAGCACGCCTTGGCGTTTGTCTCGTCAGATGACGACGCTTTGAATCGGTGCATACCGAGTACCAGTGTTCATTACGTGCTTTTTGACGCCACCTTTGCGCGGGATTCACCCTATTCTGTGCCGGGTGTATCCTAACTATACTTCAGCTACCACAGGGGTTAAGTCAAGATCATGGACGTTAGTGGTCGGGATTGAGATGTGCTACTAGGCGTCAACGTGGGTCCATCCACGTACAACGTGGCTATAGCTGCCAAACCCGAATATACATTGTACAAGTTCTTTTACATGAATGCACAATAAGCAGTGAACTACTCCTGTGAAGACACGGCTCACTTTCGTGTTATAGCGATTCTTATGACGGAGGGATCAATCATGTTTTTTTACAGTTCGTAGATAACGAGTAAAAGAACACTGCTGCACCACCACTTGCGTTTGTGAACCAGATTTCAGGGTGAACTTTGCGACATCTACCGAAAAGGAAGGCGGCTATATGTGTCAAGACAGCTCCTCTTCGAGCGCGCCATGTACTTATAGGAAACAAGAGGGCACACTCACACCTGATGCCTGTTTCCCGACCAGTACGAACCAATCCCCACAGATAAGACTGCGAGGAACCAATCACGGCCAGGCCAGGGTCCACTTCCATGTTCTTCGTGAAGAATTTTGCCGGCAATGGTTGCTTCGGTATCATTATTTTCTGGAAATGAAAATCAATTCCATATCTTTTTGCTTTCGCGAACCCTTGTTCCGGCAAAAAAATTAAAAAAAAATACTATATAAAGGCTACGTTGCTGCGTCATCGTTGTTGCGCTACAAATCTGCTATGCTTTGTGTTCCAAGACAGCGTGCTACATAAGAAAACTAACAGTTGGTTTACTAGTTCTTGTCTCTTTTCGCTATCAGATGACATAAACGAAAGATTTTATTTTTGCTGTTTCATAGTGATCTTCGTTCAAGAGTCAGGCCTTCGTCATATCGTTTCTCTTCGACTTCTCAAGCATTGTTTCAATCCTGTCACCACGCAAGATTTACTTTTATTACTCATAATGACTACAAGGCTCTCGTCACTGAACCACTTCTGTGTGCTCGACGCGATTAATGGTAGCTCAAGCTTTATAGGTCCACAAAATAAGAACTGCTGGGGTTTTACGTGCCAAAACCACCACGCCGTAGTGGAGGGCTCCGTATAATTTGGACCGTTCTTGAACGTGCACTTTCATCGCAAAGCCTCTAAGATCTCACCCATCGAAATGCGACCGCCGCGGCCGCGGGATCGAACCCGCGTCTTCCGAGTCGGCAGCCGAGCACCGTAACCACTGTGCCACCGCGGCGGCTTAGCTCAACAATAGGAACCGTGAAAAAAAAAAAAAAAACAAGATTCGCAACAGGCTCAATGCATACCCCAAGAAATGCAGCCGTTTTGTTTGTTGCAAATATGAGTACCAGGTCCGTCACAGATGAAGCCGTCTTCTCGACACTTATATCATCCTGCATAGGCAGAGAAAAAAAAAACTTGTGTTCGTGCAATGGATATTCCTCGTGGCGAGATTAGATTGCTAGTTTTATCACGGCCGGTCTGGAGGCACGCGCCTGCAGAGCGGCCGTGGTTTCATAATGCCGAATGAATTAAGCAAGTAGAGTCGACGCTGTTTGTATATAGTCTCGTGTCTCAACACTGCGGAATAAATAAATAAATAAATAAATAAATAAATAAATAAATAAATAAAATAAATAAATAAATAAATATAAATAAATAATAAATAAATAATAAATAAATAAATAAATAAAATAAATAAATAAATAGTTTCCAGCGGGTTTAGCGGTTGCTTGCACGAACGCGAAGGCTAGTGCAGCACATCGGCACAGAACCTCGCACTGACGCAAGTGCTTCAAGGAGAGAACAATGCAATCCGCATATGCAACTGACAACAAGCGCCTTCCATCACTCGCAAATATAAACGCGAACGTCGCCGTACTCACTTACACAAGATCATTTAGGCGCTATCGCTCCCGCAAGATAGAACTAGCAAGGCCCCTTAGTTTCTTATTCGTAAAACCCTGCAAGTGTTATTACAGGAGAAATGGCCACTGACATCGTTCAGTTTAAACAGATTTATTATTACGTCTATTCAACTTTAACTCGTTAAAGCACCAAGAAAATCGTGCATGCATAGCAAAAATGAATGTTGCTTGTAACGTCAATAACGTAACGTTTAAAATATTGGGTGTGCCTCGTCACTTACGATCTTGTTGGAGGCAAGCCCAATTATGAGGCCGTAAGCTCCGGCGTCCTTGTATATTTGCATGGCTTTTTGCAGAGTGCAGTTGCCGGTGTCTTGAATGAGAACCACTTTATTCTTGAGGTCGATTCCATATGGCTTTTCACAGCTGCTCTGGCTCGTAAAACTTATCACGTGGAGAATCCTGGGAAAACAGGGGAACATGTTCCGTAAACTTCTGAGGCATAACGAAGCGCGTACGAAATGTAAATAGGCAAGTAAAACTTTCCTAAAGGAAACAGAACATTGGGCACCTGTTGCGTAAAACCAGGGAAGATGAAAGAAAGAAACCGGAACAGCAGAAGTTGACCGGTGTCAATTATCGTTTGAGTTGGGGACTGCCTTGGGTGTGCCACAAGTGAACACGTGCTTAACCCAAGGCAGCCTCGGGTTTACGTTGACCCGAGACGCAAACATCGAAATAGCGAGGCTCCTGAAGCCTTCTCGCGACAGCAATACAGTCCCTGAAAAATATAGGGATCTTTAGGGACTTCAGACAGAAATGCGAAGCAGCGCCTCCTGCCGCGTCTGCTTGCGGCAAGGTTACCAGGCTCGAGAGATGACGTCAGACGCTAGCTACGCAGGTGCGAATAGCTCGGCGCATTCTGGATGGCTCACTTTCAGGTGTGACACCTAACCATCCAACACCATACATGGCGTGCTCTTGGATTTCGTCCCATCAAAATGCGAACGTCGTGGCCGTAAATTAAACCCACGCGTTCGTGCGTAGCAGCGATTACGAGACAACACAGTCAACGAAATGCAAAGTTGCGTCAGCACAGATCAAGGTTGCGTGGATGCACTGTTATGTGCTATCAAGGTACGTACGTTGCGTTATTGCTATGCTATCGCCTGTACACTTCATTCCCAAGGCACAACGATTAATGGCGATATTCTAAAGCAATGACAAAGAGGGTGTGAAATACTCACTGCAGCGTCTGGACCTTCCGGCAGTGGTTTGAATTCTGGGTAGTACGACATGCATAACTGGATAGGATGGTCGCTCGGCGTAATCAGGGGACGCCACAGCGATCTCTTGGGCATCCTGTAAAACCAGCGTTTTTGCCACAGACCGCCAGTTAAGCCCTTTTTACTGGTATTGATCGCTCCTGCTTCCTCAACAAACACCCTTGTAGCCTTGCAAGCTATAAAGATATACCGTTACGAATTGACTGTTTCATCTACCCTTTGTTTAGACGCAGCAAAGTGAAGTTCGTGTTTGAAAGTCCTGAATGCAAAGATAGAAAATTTTTTTTTTATGTAAAGTGGACGTAGGACATTCAAAGGGCCGATCGGAAAAAAGACGCAATGAAGCCGTTCTTAACACTCTCAGAGTGGCTGGAATTAGATGCAAGAGTGGTTTCACTTGTCATGGAGACTAGGTAGAGTACACATGTGTCACCTAACCTGAACTCAGGTCTAAAAGCTGGGATTCGTTATTTCCTACGCTTCGCACGTGAAATTCAAACCGAAGCAGCTTTCTCTACAAAGATTGAAAATGTTAGTCATTACGTGTCACGTGTCCTAGGTGCACCGGGGACCATCTCGGTTTATTATTATTTTTTGTGATGGCTATTGCCCGTGTTGCGCAGAGAAGTTTCACAAAATATTTTGACTGAACAAATATTGTGAATAAGGCTTGTTTGTCTACGCGTGACGAGCCTTTTTGTGCGCTGTTGTGAGCTGTGTTATGCCTAAGGACAAGCTTTCAATAGTAAAAAAAGCTACGGTCACGAAATCTGCAGTATGTTTTTACAGGCGCGCATGTGTAAGGTGTCGACACCACTTTTATTGGCACTTTTATCTACTTATTTTGCTTTCTTTTTTATAGGAAACAACGAATTCCTTCTATCTGCCCATAATCGTTTGCTAAAAAAAAAGTATCTCATCAACCTTAATCGTTAGCTCAGTTCGTTACCTTTGCATATTACGTCCGCGTGTTGAAATGGCTAACGATTTGATCACGCTTTTTCGGCTCTGATGTAGGCCGAGTTAAAACGCGAAACGAGAAAACAGTTATAGACGTAGCTGCATTCATAGCGCACGTTATTACCCATGCAATGATTGACTGCATGCAGTTTTGCCGGTGTCGCCGCTTAAGAGGCTGTCGAAAATGCAGCGTCAGTAAGTTGACGTTTCCTGCAGGCCGGTGTTCCGACAATCTTGTGTAATGAATGTTTTTCTGCCAACGAGCCAGTCAGCAGTCATGCAGAAGCGTCATAACACCAAGATAGTTTTGAAGAATGAACAATACAGTACAGGCAAGAAATGCAGGCGAAAAAGCAGCAAGTCAGGTCCTGCTCTTGCACTTACCGTCATAGAAACGAAAGCTAAGACGATGGCTGCTACTAAGCTCGCAGCCCGACGCCGGCTTTTCTGGAGGTGTTATTAACGCCATTTTGGACAAGCAAAACTGTGTGTCCTGTCGCTGCGCTCACGGCCCCAGGTAGCACTGGCGGCAGTTGAGTGAAGCTGTGCCTGCCTCCACAGAAGACGATGCGGACCGCTGTTCTTTGGAGGCTTGCCGGCAAGCATGGCACACTAGACCGGTACGCCCTCGGTCTGGAAGAAGGCGGCGGTTCCTGGCCACGCCGTGTTGTATCAGCTTCGGCGACCCATGTGTTCGACTGCGTGCTTGTGCCATGGCCCGTGGCGATCCGAAACCGAACACCGTCCGTGGCACTTCCAACCGGCGCCTGGTTTCACTGGTGCCTACATGCGTGGACAGACCTTTCACGCAGCTGGGCTGTAGATGGCGTGTGTGACCACGCTACGGCAGCGCCCTCCGCACGCTCTTACAACTATGTTGATATTGACTGTGGGTCCTTAATGCACAAATTTGGCTCTTTGTGGTAGGCGTGTAAAAAGATCACTATGCGGCGATTGCAATAAATGTGGTTAAAACATGGCGCCATCCCGTGTATGCTTTATTTCATGTTGACTGCACCTCACGCTGTTTACGCTAATGAGAAAGACGGTGATGATAATGGTCCCTCAAATGGCCGCACGATTCACGGCCGATCCCCCGTGGTGGGTTGGGCCACTCCTCTAGGACCCAACCAACCAACCATTGCGGAGGTCTCCGAGCAATCGGGTAGCGTTTTGGAAGAACAGTATGACTGGCAACGCTGGCGATGTGCAACGTCTACCTCGAAACACTTTGCTATCATACTGACACGTAACAGCCGTACGGAGCTGAACCACATTTCAGCGTGGCTGCAGTGACAACGACAAGAATGAAATCGCGCTTATTGATAGTATTATTGAGAATCTTGGTCACGTTTGCGCTAAGTGTAAACATATCTTGTAAATAACATTATACACGAGTTACAAGTAGCATCATTGAAGGAGGAACTGTTTCCGTACTCGCCATTGAGCTTCACAGCGGTCGAAGTGCCAGCAGTACCGCCTGCCGGAACATGATCTATGCCGGCCTGTATACGAATTGACCAAGCGCTTTAAAGCTGCCAACCTATGACAAAGGGCTGAGCTATAATTCATCATCATCAGCCACCGCGTCAACAAGTGTGCAGCTGCGTACTAGTGGTTACTGCACTAATTAGTAAAATGATGAATTATGATGTAGTTGTCACTTCGCAAATGTGCTTGTAGTGTTCTAGAAGAGTTTACAGACATTTCTCTTTTCGCGGCACGCTTGAGGGGTCCACCGAGAAGCAGAGCCTGCCTAGCAATGAAAAGGTAATGCGAACGGGGCTTAAGCTATCGCGTACCGCTCTTAAAGGCGAAGCTCAAGCGTCTTCCAAGTTTTTAATTACATTAGTGCTGCCCAGAATGAGCAAAAAGGTACAAGAAATGGGGGACACGAGGGCGATAAACTACAGTTTATTATGTGGCACTTGTGAACAGCTTGTATGCTCGGTGAACAGCAAGAAGAAAGAAGTACAATTCTTGCGATTCGTGCCCCTAGACTCTCTAGCATTCAATACAGAAAGCGTAATCACAATGTTTTCGCTTACCTACAAATAATCCTTTTAGAATTATCCTTTTTTTTCGTTCACAAATCCTACTGCCGCACGATTCATGGCTGATCCCTCGTGGTGGGTTGAGCCATTCCTCTAGGAACCAACCAACCAACCAACCAACCAAGAAACACCAATCTCTTGCATAATATAGATGGAACACACACACATTCCTGCATATATTTTGCTATAACTTTTGCTGAGGTAATCTCACGCATGGATCTATCCGAATTACGATGCACAAAATTATATTGGCACATTTGTAGAAGCAAGGTGCAAAGTGACAGTAGAGCGTAAAGAAAACAATTTATTTGCTCGCTTGCTTTCATTCACATTCAAATAAACATTTGAAAGTGCGATGCTTGCTTTTTCTTTTTTTTAAAGAGTAGGTCAAATGCCAACAAAACGTCGCAAAACATCTCGCAAGATGGGGTTGCAACTTTGTTTATCGTTACAAATACTGACACGAAACTGACAAAAATGATTTACAACTTGTTGTCTTCCTAAAGAAAAAAAATTGCTACATTTTCGAAATCGATCGCATTGCGTTGCACTAGATGTAGCTCTGTGATGCTATTTACCAAGAATGCAGTACGGAATCATGAATACGAAACAATTTAGGCAGGCATGTACGATCAGTGTATATATATATATATATTATATATATATATATATATATATATATAGCCATATGTATGGCCATATAAGAGAATCAAGAGTCGGAGTCGTCGAAAGCATGGGGCTTTTCGAAAACGCCTTTTTTTTTGTGCCTAGCGCATTCCCACGGTAAACATGGTACCCAGCAAAGCGGGCGGCTGAACTGAAGACGCAGCGCCGGCGGGCGAACGGATCGCAGGGCTCACGACACGCTGTGGCTGCGCAGCCGAACCGGCGGCAGGAGTCTTTACGACAGGGGAGCCGGCTTCTTCAGTCGAAGCGGCCCCTCCGAGCTATCGAGGGACTTGCGCCGCGAATCCTTCGGCTGTTCCTTCCCTTGGTCGACCGCAGGTGGCTCGGCGTCTTCCTCCGACGGCGGAGGCGTCGCAGGCTGCAACCAAGAGCAGCGTATGATGTCGAATAAGCGAGCGGCTATACAAAGAAGCACGCAAGTGAATGTTGCATGCTGCGTAAGGCGAAAGCATAGGTGCGTCACCAAACGCGAAAATTGACCGTCGGTGGCGTCAACACGAGTGATGCAACAAAATCACCCTCACGTGATTACGTCACCATATGACGTCATTGTGACGTCATCGCATGACATTGTCGCTTGATCAAAGGTGTGCCGACCACGGAGGCACACCTTTCAATGCCTTCGATCCTGGAGGCAGTGCAAAAGAACGTTGAACGCAGAACGGAGGGGGAGGATCAACACGTCGGTTGAAAAGAAAAAGAACAAGATGGATTTCGCCTTCGAGTAGTCTTAGGCGAATGCGTAAGGGACCCTGCGAGTTTTATAGGAGGCCTCCGAGAACCGTTTCTTTGCAGCAACTGCGTGCGGCGGCGTGCTCGGTATAAAATGCTTATCAAAGAGCAGTCATCACTCTTTGAAACGCGCATCTCAGAACGGATTTTATTTTTCGTTTTTGAACGCAATCATGGCTAATTAGAAGATATATATGATTGTACCTCACGCAGATAAACAATAATTTCCGTACGCAGTGTTTTAGCGCGGTGATCCGCAATCTTTGTTTCTCACGTCTCGTTTTATGGGCTCCATGGCGGAGATCAGTTGTGATGGTTCCATCTAACGTAACAGACTGCTCCGCATCGCAGGATATTTCACACTCGTCTGCTGCGGTGTACTGACGGCATACACGGTTGTCAAACGGCGCAGTCTGCATGAATCCTCCGATTCTCCGAAGCAAACTCGCAGCCAGGACATCAGTGATAAGAGTCACTAGAACAGAAGGTATACAACTTCAGATGAAAGAATTACTAACGTTTCTGGAACACATCTATAAAGTACTTTCTTATTGCCCCCACAGATGTTTACCGCAGTCCACGTAGAGGACCAGAGGCTTAGTGCATCGAAAACCTTTTTAACGCTGGCAGAACGCCAAGAGAATACGCAAAGGACAATCTACCTCGGCCCCTATTGCTGCAGACAGTGCAGTAATAACGTACCAGGTAAATGTTGAGCGTGTACTGAATATAACGAATAAAACGAGTGCACAATGAACAAATAACAATACAAGAACGATACGTGTCCCTTCTTCGCCACATTTTTTTAGCACATGATTTGAAAACAATTAGCGAGGAATTATAAACGATTCTTCTGTTGAGGGGCAGTACATCATTTTTTTTTGTGAGTGCAAAAGGGCACTCCATGTTACTTGACGCTTAATGGTGAAGGGGGGTAGGTGACAGTCCCTCTCCAAGGATCCTTTGGAATCATCCCTGCAGATTATACTCGTATACCGGGCATCCCTTGCATAGAAAGCCTATGCCGGCTTACAAAACCAGTATAGGCTTGTAAGCCAGCGCACAAAGCGTACAAAGCGTAAAGAGCACACAAAGCCAGCGTGCATGACTTGCCTTGAATCCGTACCAGATGTCGTGCAACTCTCCCCGATGTCGGGCAATGACCACGACGGGTATCAGGGTTGCAGGCACGAGGTACAGCAGCGCGGGCTGCGCGGTTTTCATGAGGAACAGAGCGACGAACGTCACCACCAGGCCCACGCCATATGCTGCGTAAACAACAGGCGAGACGTTAAAAAAAAGGAAAAAAAAAACGCACAGTGGGAGTGCGTGGCATTTAGACCCGTGTCATTGCACCGGAGTGCATTCTTAGAGCCGAAAACAACCGCATTCGGCTCAACAGGCACGCATTGCCTATGCTGCAAAACACGCCACACAACACGAGGCGGCCTATCATGAAGCCACACGACGCAAAATTTCTGCGATAAGGGAGCAAGGTTCATGGTACTCTCACGTATATATATAGTTCACGTAGTCTTTCAGTTGAAAATAAAATGTGAATTTAAAGAACTGAATTCTGGAGTCTTGCACGCCTTGCAAGCAATCTGGAGCTGATAGTGCCCCATGAGAGATGGTGCCTGGAGATAATGCCTGAGAGATAGTGCTCTGGAGAGATAGTGCCCCGTGGTCAAGATGTTGTGACCTCGAAATTCGAGCTCTGTGGTCATATGAGGCACTGAGCTGTACTGCGGTGGTTGTAGAGTACATTGAAATTTCACACATCATATGTCTAGAGGACTTAGTGGCACGACTCAAGAAACTTAATGCAGATTCAAACAAATACGTTGGCTACTCCGTTTTAACAGAGTGAAACAATTTTTATCCTATTTCGGTACGAAAATAAGGGGATGACATAAGATTGACTATCACAGTATGAAGTCAAAAGTCGCTTGGATATGCATTGGTATTCATAGAAAGCTGTTGTAAAATGTAAACGCTGTGCTAAGAAGCCTAATGGGGCGAAAGATGCTTAAACAGTTGGTCGAAGGGCGAACACGAACGCACTTACCGATCACTGTGGTAGTGTAATAGAGGCGGCGCTGAGACGCGATCAGGTCGAAACTGTGCACATATGCAACCAAGAACCCTGCGAGCATCAAGAAGGAGTTGCAAGATGTCCCCATCAGAATGGGGATACAGGGAACCGGTTAGTTGTAGAAGACTCAGAGGTAACCGAGGGTTAACTTATTATTGTCACCCAGTAAATGGAAAGCATAGGCGAGGTACGACATATCATTTAAAAATGAGATGATGTACCCCGTGGCGGTTATGAACACCGCTATAACTACCGCTAAAGAAAACTGCAGAACTTCCAAGCTGCGACTTCAGAATGCGCTAGAGCTCAAGCATCAAAGCTGGCGTTCAAGATTGACCCGAAGAAGCGACAGGTGCGGTTACTCGAGCTGGCTGAAATGCACTGCAAATTGACGCTGTTCCGCCACATACAATTTTCAGCCTAAAGTTTGCGACCATAGGCGAGCGCAGGGTTCCCCTTCAGGGGGGTGAAGGTTCATCGCAACGCCCCCTCCCTATTAGGTCAATGTATGGGGCAGACTGCGCCGCCCCCCTCTTAAGTTACTAGGGGAGCGGCCGCCCCCCTGCGCACGCCTATGTTTGCGACTGCAGGCTGGCGAACATAACATCTTCAACGGCACTAATTTTGCTACAATGGGCGAACATGGAGCCATTTTTCGAAAGAAGCGCGTGTATGCTCTATAGTCCAGCCGTGGTGCAGGCGGGCATCTGGAATGTTCCATAAGCCTGTAGTGACGTTTAGTGACGTCATGCGCATATATGTGTTTCACACCCACCGGGAATAAGGATATCGCCGAGTCCGAGCAGCGACCACTCCCCGAAGCAAGCGGCAAGGTCGTGGTCGCCGAGCCGAGGAACTCGCATCACCATCGGTATGAGCTCATCGCTGCCACCGCCTCGGGCTACTTCCACCATGATACTGTCGCCTCTCTGCGCGCAGTGCAAGATACCTTGTTTGAAATATGGACCAAAGAAGGGGATATTTTGTTTCTAGGGGATCGTTTATATATACTAGAAAGAACCAATTCAACCGAACAGACAATTAGGCCAGGGAAAGCCTAGAGTACGTTAATTGTTGTATTCAACCGTAGTGTACTAAATGTGACGTAAATTGAAAGGAATTAAAGTGGACCAAAAATCACCCTTTCCGTCGGTTGGATCTGAACCCATAACCTTAATTCGAAGGTTTTGGGTTCAGATCCCGCCGATGGAAAGGGTGATTTTTCGTCCACTGCAGTGCATTGAAATTTACGTCACGATTAGTACACTACAGTTAAAGAAGGCAACAATTAACGTCCGCTGTGCTTTCCTGGCCTGATTGTCTGTTCGATTCATTTGGTTGCAATATTCAGCTCCAGTCTTTTTCTCTAGTCGGTTGCAAGCAACGTGCGCGCTTTCAGTTTACCCAGTATACAGTGAGTCGCCGCAGAGCTCAAAACAACACTAACACGCACGAACGCACTCACACAGAAAACACTCAAGAGAGGTGCTTGCGAGTGTGAGAGTGCGTGTCCACCATTGAGCTCAATGTTGAACGCTGCAGCTTTCTCCCCCTATGTTCCTTGCACGTTTGGATTTTCGGACTAGTGTCTTGGCAACCGCTGTTCAAGTATCATAAAGGGAAGAGTATACGCGTCGCTTTAGGAGTAGCGCTGTCGCGTAAAACGCGCGTGTGTGAAGTCACGATTGTGGTTGAGTGAAGGGTTCGGTTTCAGAGCTCTGACCAGGAATCTACGAAATGTCTGGAACTAAAAAAAAGCACGTTTTGTAGATTATGACTTACCCCCGATGACTTCGCGAAGCTGTTGGTATCGTTGTGAGGGTTTGATTTCTGCGAAGGAAAATACATATATATAACCATATAAAGGGAGACACACTAGAGAACGGAGTCGGGGACACGACCTACTGTCGTGGTCGGAAAAAACTCAATAAAACAGTTGGGCGTGAAAGACAAATAGCATGAAAACAAGAGTGAATGAATTAGCTGAATTTCGCATAACTAATTAGGTGGCGCACAATTTCGGCAGGCGATTACGGTTTGAATTACCGTGTTTCATATAATCCCTCGCTTTACATCTATCGAGGCAGTGTGCCACAGACCCATGACTACAAATCGCAGCGTTCCATGCAAACGTAATTGTGAGGACAATGGAACTCATCAAGGGGTTCGTGCACAAGCAGTCGACTCGAATAAAACATGTAAGAACATCCAAAAGTCAGACGTTCACCAGCCAGTACAATGTGTGCAGAACAGATCGAATAAAAAAATTAAGGAAAAAATGCAGTCGCTTATTTATTTATTCCAAATACCCTCAAATGCAAATGCATTATAGAGAGGAGTGCGTAACAAGGGAACAGTACGTCACAAAACGTGATACAAAGGAAACTGCAATGCAGAAACCATAAAACAGAATACAACAAGAAATATTGATAAAAAGAAAACACCGCATGGTACACACAAAGAAGACTTACTATAAAAAAACGGTTAGAATGAAAAAAATGCAAATAAATATTGTCTGAACAAAGTATGATTGTGTACTGGACTTCAATGGTGAATTGAACGTGGGAAAGAAATCATTATTGAAGCAAAAAACATTGCATAGGATTGTTTTGACTTGATAAACATTTCCACATTCATATTCGCTTCACATTCTAAACTGTAGCTTTAAAACGAGAAAAAAAAATGTATGGAAGACAGTGGTGCCGTAACTAATAGGGCACAGCAACAAAAGATTAAGGAAAACCTGTCGTCATGGCGTTGGTGACTAAGTCAATGGCCAAAATAAGGACATAGTGAGTGGGCGCTTATTTTACAAATTGAACCAATAGTTTTGTTTCTTCAGTTGATGGCTACAAAAATGAAAAATATATCGACTACGCCACAGACAGCGCACCTTAGTCAAATAACGGAACAGAACATTGATGGCTTACAATTTCCTGCAGCTAGCTGTACAGTTTAGAGCAACAACATGCAAAACAATGTTCTAGCCACTGTAATTCCCTTGCTCGCGAACTTAATGCTCTGAGATAGCCTCGCAATAGTAAGTGTAGCAATACTAAATGTGTAACGCTCACTTACTGGCAGAATGAATGGTGTGAGAAAGACGAAGAATATGTCGTAAAAGAAGAGCAAGATCAACAAGACGGAGATAACCTGCAGTGAAAAAAATGACCGTTAATTGTGCCACAGGATGCTGCGATAAAAACTGTTCCCTTCGCCTCTGTCGCTGCCCGAGCGTCAAAACATGCTAGTCATGCCACAGTTTGTCTCAATATCGAACTCGCTTTACTTTTTGGCGTTAAGAACTGTTTGCTATTGACCGTAAACTGTAATCGCGCATGCACTAAAGCTGTTGCTCCGAACAAATGGTTTCCGATAGGAGGCACAAAGGCCATTTTCACGAGGCTCCTCGCTCCAGAGAAATATTTGAACTGAAATAACGTGAGCTTGGGCATGTTTTATTCCATCCTAACACCTGTTGCGCACAGAAAGGGTGCGTCACTATGTACTCTCACTGTAATAGGACGAAGCTCAGCGTAGACATCACGGGAAATTATCGAGGCGGCCAAGATTGTGAGCTCGGAGGAACGTGCGTGAGCGCGCCTTCAATTGAGCTGACAAGAAAATAATTAGACTTCTTAAATGCGATAGGAAGGGTGACTTGAAGAAAATGGTTTCTTCAGCATGGCCTGGTAATCTTGTAAATATTTCTCTTGTACTATCATGTTATCTTTGGGTGCATATCTTTCACATGTATCATCAATGTTTTGAAAATTTAACCTTGCGCTTACGCGCCCGGGTGCGTTGCTTTCCGTTTCCTATATTTTTATTTGTACTGCTTCGTAAATAAATCATTTCTTGGAATTTAGCGCAGTGTCCGCGTCGTACAACTGTGTTCCTGTCCTTTCTGTGCGCAATAGGTGTTAAGATAAAATACCTGCCGTTGAATGACATCGCTGACACAGAGCTGACAACATGCACACGCGCACGGAATATGTGAAAAGTGAAAATGAAACGCAAAATAAAACAAAATAAGAAAGACATAGCACATTTCGATTCAAAACTCAAACTGCTGCTTTATCACTCTGTCTGAATACAGCATATATGTTTGATCCCACAAGTGCGCTCGGCTCACACATTATTAAATAAATACGTCACCTCGCCCTTTTCACTTTCACACACAGCGCGAAGGATATAACAAGACACTAGAAGAAGATACCACGAAACACAGCGCTTGTGTTTCGTCGAATCATCTTGTAGTGTCTTGGTATCTCCTTCGCGCCGTGTGTAAAGATGCAGATGCACCAACTCGCCAAGCTAGCTACTGTACTTCACCTTTCAGCTTGTTCTTACGATGTCTAGCCCCAAAGGAAGAACACCTCGTATTTTCCTATAAATAGTATTTCCCGAGGTTAAGTGAATGGCAAAAAGACACAAACAGAAAAGTTATGCATAGGGCCAGATCACCATAAGGTTGGGCATGCGCAGGGTCTTGATCATGTAGACGCAGAATATGATGCCCAGCGCGTCCTGCAGCAACCAGGACTTCGGGTTGTGCCGGATGACGACGAACGAAAAGGCCACGCCGACGGATAGCACTATCACGCACACCTGCCGCACCTCCAGCTGGACGTAGAAGCAAGGGAGCACGGAGCTGGGCACCCTGCCGAACACATCGCGTTAGATAGATACAAAGTCATGTACTCTTCAGCTATAGTGCGCGCAGCAGTGTTAAACTGAAAAATAGACTGAAAAGCAGGGTTTTGTTGACCGAGGCACGCTGTGAGGGACGCCGTGGTATAAGGGCTCGGTATTAATTTTTACCAGCCAAGATCCCTCAACCGAACCCTTCACAGGCCCACTAGAGTACTGTACACTCAAAGGGGTACTGACAAAATTTCGCAGCCGAGATAGACTGCGGGATCGATTCCCGTGAACATGCGTATATCATCTGCAAAATATCAACAGTGAATATAGCTTGGAAGTAATTTAAATGAATTTTGAAGTTTGTGTGAGCGATCGACACCCTCGCGCTATTGACACTCTCAAGGTGACCCTCGGTGACCCCTCTACTTTCCTCACGTGACCATGCTGCAACAAGTTGTGATGACGTCATAGCCGCCATTTTTTTTGCCGGGTTCGCTTCAGCAGCCTATAGCAGCCTACTTCTCGGCGGCTGCTCGCGAACCACGCGGAAGTGCGTCACACAGGCCCGCAGCCAGGAATTTCGGGGGGGGAGGCCACTTGCTGGAGACCTTGACTATTTGAGAAAAACACATCTTTTTATTATTTATTTTTGGTCAAAACACCTACTTCACCAAAATTTGGGGAGGGGAGGCCCTCTAGGGCAACCCCCCCCCCCTTGCAACTGGCCTGGCGTCACAGTTCTGTGTGCTGACGTGATCAAGCGCAGCACCCACTAGGTGGCGATAGTTGCACTCGGCGGCTTGTCCTTTTTAATCCGAAACTGACACTGGTCGGTAATGAGGAGCCTGTAATTACATAGCTGTCGCGTGCTGCAGCAAACGATGTGCCGTGTTATGACTAATAGGCCCCCACCAACACATCGCAGCAAAAAAACGTGTGGCCAAAATTTTTGTGTCAGTACCCCTTTAAGACAGTACAGTATTTTCAGTTTTGGCAGGCGCGCACCTTATACGGGGCAGTCGGGTAGACACAAGACGCGTATTGGCTAAGTATTGCTGCACACAGCAATACTTTGCCCACAGCAATACTTTATTACTCTGTTTGACGGAATGTTCGACGCGCCGTGTTACGTCAGCAATAGTGAAGGAATACTTTTTCCTTCCTTGGGTAACCTGCAACCAATAACTGGATTGCTCAGGTCCCTTAAGATTGCGACTGAAATTTTTATTTGAAAAAGAAATATAAATGTGTGTGGCAGTTTCGCGTGAAAGACGAAACATTCGGAGCGATAGAAAATCTACTCGATAGAATGTTGTTAGGTTAATCAGTCATATATAAAGTCGAAAACATTTCGTAATTAAATTAACGAGCACAGTGTCAGCCGCACAAGCAAATATGAACGAAAATTACTCGGTGATCATGAAATTGGCCTCCACCATGCAAGCGCGATGAAGAACGCCGGTGGTGAGGAGCTGCTGCTTCGCGCAGCCTGTCGTTTCAGTGCGTCTCGGAAACTTCAGATTACGTGATCAAAGCGAGCGGGAACGCTGCGCGCATAAAGGCACCAAAAATTTCAGCTCACACTCTGCAACCAGCGCGGAATATCACTATGTCATAGCGCTTAGCTCCAATATGCGCCCAGCCACGCTGACAGCTATTCGCAACCATGCAGCCGGACGGAGAGGAGAGACGCGTGCTAACTTGCACGCCATCGGCTACGTCGCAGCCGTTGCAGTTGTGCGCAATGTTGCCCCTTTCAAACGACGCTACAGTGCGAGAGAGTGCGTACTTCGTGGTGCCGACAGGCAGCCTGTGGACCAGGGGTTCGAGCACGCCAATGAGGGCGACTGACGATGCCAGCACGAACATTCCGATAATGACATACACTGAAAAAAAGAAACCGGCACCGTTGTCTTTATCAACATCAAAGAAAATAAAAATATATGAGTAAATGGCTTAGGCAGAAAAAGCATCAAACTGTCGTGACGATACATGCATCGTCTTTTTTCTTTTTTTTTTTTCCTTTCACGCCACTTTTCGCTTATTTAACGTTGCAAACGTCGCATTAATGAATGCCGCAGTGAAGCCATCGCTGACGTCGCCTAGTTTCACAAGTGCCGCTGTAGCACTCCCGGGATATTAAGGCAAACTCTCATCTGGCTCATGAGTGAAAAAATCGGGCGCCAGGTGGCGTGAGCACGAATGGCTCCAAACGTCAGTAATATCTAAAAAGAAAATACTTTATTTGTGCGCAGAACGTTTGAGAAAAGAAGTCAGATAGGACAGAGCGCACTCCTGTCCCCCTGCGCTCTGTCCTATCTGACTTTTCTCAAACGTTCTGCGCACAAAAAGTGTTTTCCTTTTAGAATGCAATGCCAACCAGCCCTTGTAGCCACCCTGTTGTCAGAATTAATAATCGCGTCCCGTAAGAGCATAGGCTTCCGGCTGTGCTCTCAGCTTAGTGTTAGCTAAAAAGACTCAATTTCTTTCCTTGCTGCCCACGTCACATCCCAAACTGCATGCGCTGATGCGTAGTACACTCTCCATTAATTTATATTATCATTTGCTGGCTAGAAGCCTTATGAATGAACAGCTTGGCATCAAGTACAAAATATAGAGATGTGACGTGTCCGGTAAAGCATACGTTATGTTGTTTTTTTTCTTCAAAATTCCGAATCAAAGAGGAATACAAAACCCTATTGTGTGGCATAGTGACCGAGGAGAGGGCGGTTATTGTCAGTCAAAGAAAAGTAGTGCTACTTTGGGGAGCCCATAAGGGAAAATAGGTCGGCGCAAGGGACAGTGGTGTAGCCAGGAATTTTTCTTTTTTTTTTTTTTCGAAGAGCGCACCGCCTTCATCGTAAAGTGGTGCCCAGGCAGGTGGTTGTTGTGTTAGGTATTGTACCATAGAGATGTATTTCGGTATGAGTGCGTGTCCAGCGTGAAAACAGACGAGGTAAATCTGAACCAACGTGTGGTCACAACGTGCGGAGCGGGTGTCCGCGCGTCTGCGGAAAGCGATCTGTGCGCACTGACCAAGGTACTGGATGAGCAGGTAGATTACGACGAGCGAGGAGGACATGAAAATCACGAAAACGAGAATGCCGACGGGCGTAAGCTCGATGTCGATGTCGTCGACGCTGGTATCAGTCAGACGCTTCGTGTCGACGACGTCTCGTTTGGAGACATCGCCGCCAGCAGCGACGGCACCTGCACCAGCAGCGCCGCCCTCCCTAGCAGCAGCACCAGCACCAGCGGCACCACCACCAGCTCCGGCACCGACAGCACCAGCTTCAGCAGCGGGCTGGCTTGGCTTGCGCGCTTCGACTACGGCTCGTCGAGAAGGCATGGCCGCCAGCTTTCTCGCTCTGTACACGTGGTAGCGGTAGCTGCAATCGGTTTGAATCAAATTTTACTTTCCAGAAACAAAAGTACAGATAGTAACAGCGTAGCGCTACTGTTCACTCAGTGAGAAACTGCCTCTCTGAGCAAGGTCAGTGGCTCTCACATTCAAAACAAAATATGAAAATAGTCGAAGTACACGGAAATAATAAAAAAAAACTTTCAGTGATGTCACACCACTGTGTGAATGAAGAGCCAGGAAGTAAAACGGTAACCAAAGTGCGGTAACGTGCATACAAAGGAACAATTATCTCATTTAAATTTCAAATAGCAAGGTACCTGGTGTTTTATTGAGTTAAGGACAAAACACGTGAGTACATACTACATACCAAATACAGTATCACGATGAAGAAGATAGAGAAGGAGCTTCCAGTAATTACAAAACAGTTCACTATAGGAGCTAAGACAGCAGGTCACAAGTTAGAAATCGTACGCAGTGAGAAAGCTTCAAATAAGGGTGCCAAAACAAACGACTTGGTCATGCACTATACATCATCACCATCATATGTATGTCCACTTCAGGACGCAGGCCTCTCCCAACTATTAAATTCGAGTTCATTTTCAACCCGAACGGGAGTTGATCGCACATTTATGCAGCTGATTGAAGACAGGGTGCAGTAAGAGGCATAGCTATAACGTGCACAATAACGGAGTATGTAATCACCTTTAGAAACCTGGATGCACTTAAACTGAACAAGAACTTGGAGAGCGCTTGAGCTTGCCTTCAAGAGCAGAACGTGATAGCGTAATCGGGCCCCGCTCTCAACGCATTTTCGTTCGCTTGCTAGGCTTCGCTTATCGGTAGACACCTCAACCTTGTCGCGAGAAAAGGAATGTCTGTGCGCATCGGCCTGCGCAAGGTTCTCCATTAAGAAGGGGGGGGGGTGAGGCTGTGGCAAAGTCTCACCGCATTCCCTCCCCCCCTCTTATTGGTCCAGACCGAAGAAACAAGCTTCGCAGTGGATACAACAGCGAAAATCAAGCGATGACGCGCTTCTCGCTGCGACCTGCCTTCGGTCCCCGGCTTTCCAAAGATAAAGGTGGGAAATGAAAAGTTCTTGGAAAGCAATCAGAGGTCTTCGATCGCCATTATGGTTAACAACCTTCATGGCCCTGCACTTTGAACAATAGGCCCGAGACTTGGCACCCCCTTCGTTGATTAGGGGGCGGGGGGGGGGGTGAGGCGCTCCCCTGCCGCACTCGTGCGCACACCTATGTCTGTGCGCGTAACATCGGCCGCTTTAAACTCTCCTAGAATGCCTACTGTAAGTACAGTTGCGAAGTGCCCACTACGCCATAATTCGCTCATCTCAGAAATATGGACGTCTGGACGAGTTAGTATGATAGCTCAAAAGTGAAAATGGCATGAAATACGCAGCACAGAAATAATGAAACGGAGCACACGAGTGGCTGCGGTGAATTCCTCCGTTCCTTCACCGCGGTGGGTGGTTACGCATGCGCAGAGCCCGCCACGGTCACTTACAGCGTTACGAAGGTACACATGCTGACAAAACACGACACGCAAAGCATAATGCGAGGTAAAAGAGAGGCTGAAAAACCTTGAAAATAGGCGCACGGAATGTATGCGGTTCCTTTGCCAATAGCTTCAACTTTTATTTTAAACTCGCACTCCGTTATCATTATCTGCTGTTGTACGACATAGTTTATAGCCACTTAGTATGCCCCTGAGGGAACTTCCAAATGGATGTGGAAGCTAATAGCGCTCAGTGTGATTGCTGCTGGGGTTAAAAAGTAGTCTCGTGTGTCCATTTTATTCTTTCAGCGTCATGTTTTCTGGAGCTATTTTAACATCTCTGTCATTTTTTTGCAAAAACAATTAAGCAAAAAAACGTGGTGCTCATGACTTACATCTGGTCGCTAACGGTTCCTGCCCAAAAAGCGCCAGCTGCCACGCTGAAAGTAGCGATGAACCACACCAGTATCAGGCTTGCGTCCATTTCGTATTCCTTCGTGAACATTAATCCCGTCAGTTGTTGGTTCGGCGTCATCAATTTCTGGTGCAATAAAAAAAAAGGAAAGAAATATTGGCGAAATTGCCTGTCTGTAAACAACCGCATGAAAGTATCCTGATGATAAAGGAGAGACAAATCAGATCGTACGTGCCAAAAACAGTTTGTACACGAATTTTTGAACGCAACACGGTCGCGTATCAATTACAAAAAAAAAGACTAACGGCAGGTGTCGGTTAAATCCGACATTATCACCAATTAGAATATAAATTACAGCGACAAATGTGTTTTCTGATATGCTGTAAGGACCTTCTGCGTTTTATTGATACTTTATATTCCAGAACGTTGTACCTAATTATCACACAACTTTTCGAATCGAGTGTTCTTCTGAGGACTGCTGAAAATTTAGCAATGTAAACGTTGACCGCGTATTTACGGGGCTTGTAAACGAGTACAGTACTTTAAATGAGCATGGCCAGTTAAGCGTTTCGTGAGCACTGTCAACATGAGACAGCCTTGCGCTGAAGTGTTGATATCTGCGTCGGCGTTAAACAATAAAATGCTGAATGCGATGATACTATTTTAAGTGTGAGAAGAACGCGAAATTGAATTTTGACTTGTTTTATACCTTTCTAAAACGAGTATGTTATTTCAGTTAGCTTCCGGGAAAAAAAGACAGGACAAAAACGTTGTTTTACACAATTCCAGTAAACTTCTTGCGCCCTGACTCATGATCTGAAAATCATTTTATTCCGCATTTAATAAATAGCGTTCCATGCTCCCCGATAATAACGCAGTTTCCAAAAAATGGGGAAACAAGATGTGGACGTTGAAAAAGCATGGTACTTCGAACACTAAAAGTATTAGTGCGATTATATTCAAAGTTTAATGACAAGCGTCTCGCGTTAGAAGAAACACCAGCACAAAATTTCACCGTGATCAAGTATGGCTCGCGCCAAATTAGGCAGGAATGCGCGAGATGCAATTCACTCACCAACACAGTTATGAAACTCCGCCTGCTGACGAATCCCACAGCTATATCTAGCTGTTCCGATGATGTCCTTTCGTAAACGGCGTCGTCCTGTGGAAATAGGAAGGTAACAGCCCTTGTTGGTATTCCCACTAATTTTACTAAGGTCGTGTATGTGCTTTGGATGAAAAGCGCTAGCTGTAGCAAAGAGACCGCTCAAAGTGCATTGTTATCGTCAATATTCTTCAAAGGCTTGACAGTGAGCAGTTATCGCAAGGCAACCGTCTCTGCGGATGTCGCCAGCACAGCGCTACTCGGTTAAAGGACCGGCACAGCCTGTACTCCTACCTTATCAGCGTTTACGAAAGCGAACTGCGTATGTGTGTTATGAGAACGTGGCCTTGAACGAAAACCGCGGAGACGACGCAATATCACGTACCGCGCGAGCTGCGTGCTCACTTCGCCTTTGCGAAAGCATGAAACCGAGGGGCTAAAGAAGATAAAAGAAGACAATCCGTTGGTGCAGCAGATGTGAAAAGCTTCCGCGGAGCGGATGAGGACGATTAAAAAATTCACAGCATATCCACGGGTGAATGATGAAGAGCTTGGGCGAAGCTCCTGAAGCAATCATGGTTACACCGTGAAATCTTCAGTGGTTTCGCCCAGCAGTAATCAAAGCGATAGCCCAGTACATCATCAAAGACGTGACAAACACTGTATGTATTTAACAAGAAATTTTATTAATCGCAAGTGGTAGCTAGACGTGGCTTCCGTTCCCCCTTCATTAACGGCTTTATGGTCGGTGAAGTAATGGATCGGTGTTGGTCGTAGTGGGATGTTTGCAAAGACGAAGTAGTGGGCAGTTTGCAAAGGAGCGATGATGGGCCGGTTACGCCTTACGCCGGACGCCGGACGCGTGACAAGGTTAGACTAAGAGGAGCTTCGCCCCTAAAACATCTTTATTTACACAGATTCTTATCATAGCATGTGAGCGGGCTGCCTAATCCTGTGGTCCCCTGGTTCTGGCTGCCGCGCCGGTCCTCTCCACCATCTATAGTAGAGCACTGCACGGGCCCGGCCCGGCCCGCGGGCCAGGCCGGGCTCGGGCTTGAAAGTGCAGGCCTGGGCCGGGCCGGACTCGGGCCGGCCCGCAGTGTGCTAGTTGTACAGTTCTTTTAAATAAATTTTGTTGCTATGTTTATTTTCACTATACTGTTATTGCAATGACTTGCCATGTGCCATATAGGCAACATGTCATTTGGTATTACGTGCCCAAACCACGATATGATTACGAGGCACGCTGTAGTGGGGACCGGATTAATTTGGACCACCTGGAGTTCTTTAACGTGCACTGAAAGATAAGTACACGGGTGTTCTTGCATTTCGCCCCCATCAAAATGCGGCCGCCGTGGCCGCGGGAATCGCACCCGCGTCCTCGGACTTAACCGCTGAGCTACCGCCGCCGCCAAAGCAACATTTCGATGCATGTACACTCCGAATTTTCCGTCCGATCGCCCGCTAGCAAGCGCAAGGCATCATTAATAATCATCATCAACAAGTAACATCCTCTAGCGGACCCGAGCCGGGGCTGGTCATGAACAAGCGCACCCTGGATAAGTTTAGTAACGAACGCCCGAGTCCGGGCCGGGCCCGCGCTTGGGACCACGGACCCGGGCTGGGCTCGGGCTTCATAAAGCGGGCCCGGGCCGGGCCCGGACCGAAAAATCAGGCCCGTGCAGTGCTCTAATCTATAGTACTGGCGGTCATGTTTATCGTTGAGCAGGATGGCCTCCCACTGCTCCTCCGAGGGATTTGAAAGGAGGTGAACCTTGGAGTTAAGACGCCTATGTCACGTGGTATAAGTTAGCTACCTCTCCGCAGTGCTGGCACTTCGTATACTATAGTATGGGGTACCACTTGCGTAATTTAACTTGTGTTGGGTATTTCTTTGTTTCCAATCTCTTCAGGTGTTTTCTACGGAGCGGGCCGGCTGTCCTGTGCACTTTGTTCTTTACATGTTCATGATTTTCGCGCTGCTTCAATCATGCAAGTATTCCATCTAGCCCAACCTTCCATTCTACTGCTGTGTAAACAAAGCGGCATTCTACGTTTGCTGAGTCACGTGAACGCCGCTTTATTTATATTCTCATATATACGTATTTTACCGCGAATAACCCACCAAGAAAGATAACTTCACGACATTGCGGGGTCGCTATGCCGGAAACTCTCCCCCCCCCCCCCCCCTCTCGTCCACTTTTTTTTTTCCCCCAAAGAACTCACACGATTGTGAAGCCATACTTTGACGTAAAAATTGCTTATTACCCTCACCTCAATGTAGATTTTTTGCTGCCGCTGCATTCAACACTAACATCATTCACCAATGGCATCACATTCACGACAGAACCAAAGCGTCTTCCAGAGCTTTAAATATTCTCCCGGTCTAGCACCTGCAGACACAGCGCCGACAGGCACACTACATGTCTACTGACAACGTGGCGTCTTTACGGCGGTATCCCCGAGGAAACCAAGACAGGGAGCGATCAGTCGCTGAACTCACGAGCCTGTTGTCCGAGAGGCCACGACTAGCGCATAGGCGCTGGTGTTGCCGTAGTTTCGAGCTACTGTCTCGAGAGGACAGCGGCTGCTGTCGTTAATAAACACCACTGCCCCGGTCAGGTTGATTCCGTGCAGCGGCTGGCATCCGTCCTGCGCCGCCATGTTCGCCACGGGTCGGTCGCTTTTCTGCAGTTCGACATGTAAATACCAGGCAGATAATGAGGAACTTGTAAGGGGCCCACGCCGCACATCCTTCCTCTCATGCCCTCCCTGTACTCGCGTAGCGCCTAAGCAGGGGGGACCCTCGGATCTCTTGACGTCCCTATTCGTCATTTTGAAAGGGAACGTCGCATATATAGAGCTAAACAAATCACGACGTTTATCATATCAAAGTGCGTTGGCGGAGCCCTTTTAGTATAGAGCGTGACGATAAAGGTCACCTGCATCACCGTCTGAAATTAAAGCGCATTGCGTGATAGCGTTCCTGCCTAATAGAATTGGCGTGATGCACCCATTAACACTTCTCTACACCTTTCTGGGCAGATACTTTTTTGATATGAATTCATTGAAGGTTCCACAAGATTTTCCCTTTCTCACGTAATCAAACGCTTTGCCCAAAGGAAATTACGTCACCGCCACTACTGTGCCAATCTACGACAAAGCACTGATATTTCATTAGTATGGTGCTATGTATTCGGCACCCGTTACTGCCAGTGGTTCGCACTTGCCCGCTATAAACACCCACTATATCTCAGCTGCTTTGAGAAGACTGTACAATCAGAGTGTGTAAACGATGCTATGTGCTCACACTGCATGAGTATACTACCGGGATAAGAACAAAAAAAATAAAAATACAACGCGAATTTCCATCGGTACCTTTACTAGTGCGTTTGGAAATGGTGCGATTCACTATGGTAGCTGCGCTGGAGCACTAGAGCATGCGCCTCAGGCAGTGCGCGGTGTTGCCACGATTGACATGTTACAGAATGTAGTGGCTACCTTGCGCTTTATTTTCTTTCTTTTGTGTATGTTTACGTTAACTTCGGCTTGGCAAAATGCAAATTGCAGTTACCTTCGCAAATTATCGCCTTGTGTTGTGTAGCGTTAGCAACATATATACTTGACGCTCTTTGGACTACGGTTTTCGAGTTATCTGGAATTATACTATCAACATGACAGTGCTCTTTAGGTAAATGACAAAGACTTCGAGTTACAGTGTGCATGGTAGTTAAGTAGCAGTCAAAAATGCACAAAACGCGCCCACCAAACAATAATGTATTTGCCCTCTTAGCGTCAAACGTCGGGAAACTTACCGCTTCCGACTTGTCTTGGGGCAGTTCCTTGAATTGAGGATAGTATCTGAGCAGAATGAAGAAACCTTCCCCTTGAAATGACATTCACTACTCCAAGTTTGCTGTTTTCGCTCTGCATAATGAAAAAAAAGGGGGGGGGGGATGGGTTAGAAGGAAGGAAGGATAACACTTTTCATTCAATGCCTATTTAACATACGTGAAGATGATATTATTGAGCTAATTTGTGTTTGTAAGCGTTAAATGTGATCGCCTATAATAAAGAAGCACAACGCAGACAGTGAGGCTCTAAGTACTTATAGAGGACAGTCTCAGATACTAATAATTGTTGGGTTTTACGTCCCAAGACAACGATATGATTGTAAGGAATGCCGTAGTGGACGGTTTCGGAATTTCGACCGCCTGGGGTTTGTTAACATTCACATGAACCTAAGTACACGGGCCTCTAGCATTTAGCCTCCATCGAAATGCGGCCGCCGCGACCGGGATTCGATCCCGCGACCCTCGGGTCAGCAGTCGAGCAGCATAACCACTAGACCATCGTGGCGGGTGCAGTCTGACAACACAAATGTTTAGTTGTAAGTAAGCACTACAAAACCGACTTCCAATGCTACTACAGATATTTCACGACGAAAAGCATTACAGGATGACAGCACTATAGTCCTGTAACGCTCGTTTTCTTTACTTATATTCGGTGTTTTTTCACTGCTTCACTTTGCCATGAAGGTTCACCACCTGAACAAGTAGTCAACACTGGGAAGATGCCTGCAGCCCCATTCTTTAGCGCGCGCATTATTGTGCTAAGGGCCCTGATCACGGATTCACAATTTTTTCTTGCAAAAAAAAAAGGATTTGTGAGAAAAATCGCCGGTCACTTGTGATGGGATTCTTTATTATGTATATACTAAATACCAAGGCGACGGGCCGAATCATTGCAAAATAAAAACAAAAACAAATTCGACTACCGGGATTGCATTTACGAAGGTATTCGCATACAGATTCCCAATAACGAGATACAGATAATCGCATTAGAAATGCCGTCATCAAGCGCGGCCGAATAATCAATAACTGGTGGCGCATGTATGTTTCGCAGTAGGAGCCTAATCATCACGAGCTATTCTCCGACGCGGTCTTTTCAAATGCGGTCAGCGACTGCTACACACGCCGCGTTGACTTGGCAATAATGAAGCCTTGTTGCCGAGTGTGTGGTCTCGGATTAAATTCTGGTCCACACGTCGTCCGCATTCATATCGATTCAAGTTATTGAAAAGCTTGCATATTGAGACCTTAAGTGTCAAAAAATTAACATCAGAATATATCCAGGATCATCAACCACGGCGCCGTCCGTCCGACTACGTCGATAAGAAATCACATTTCTGAAAACAAGCACGATCAAATGGCACTAAAGGCGCATTCGATCTCCATGCATTGCCCGACATTGAACAGAATCTATCATCGTGTTGCCCCTACGTGGTCTCAATACCACCGGTATCTGAACGCGACATGACATTGCAAGAAATAGTGCTCTTACCTGTGACATCGCCAACAGCGACAGCAGTACTACGACAACATTTGCGGAACGGGCGTCATGACTAAGGGCTTGAGGCAGACGCGACCAGGACACTGTCATTTTCGTTCCAATCCAGTCGAACACAGGCGATGTTGGAAGCAGCCTTAAAGGTCACCTAGGCGTGTCAGGCAGCGTTAAAAACGCACGAGCTGTACGGCTGCTGCTGCAGTTGCTGATGATGATAATCATGAGTCATGAACGTGCCCACATAAGAGGTTAAGTCAAGAATTGGGGCAGGAGGCAATGTAAGGTAAGTAGCTACCTAAGACGACTCAAAGGCGAAAGCCATGTTATTTTTCTTCTCAGTCGATGCAGCGGCGTAGCCAGGGGTGGCACGCCGGGCCCGTGCCCCCCCCCCCCCTCCCCCGAATTTTTTTTGCCATGTCATACAGGGCACGAAATGACTCTACCGCATCTGCCTACCCGGGTCCCACTTCAGTCAAGGAGGTGCTGGCGATGTAGTTTTGCTGCCTGCGGTGCGCTTTGGGTCGTTATCCACGGCGCCCGAAGCGCACACGGGAAGTATTGCAGTGAAGAAAACACAGAACGCCTCTTGTGCAAGATTAGACAACATGGAGAAGTCTCGGTGAAGTCGTTGGATGTAACAATCATTAAGGAACTGCATCTATACTTTTTTTTCTTTTTCAGCTTATTGTACACACGACAAGAAATCGTATTTTTGCACAAGGCTCTTGCGTGTGTACACAAGCTCACTATGTGATACAATAGCACAAGAAAGACTGTACATGACGAAGGTTGCCCCTATGATTTTTTTTTAACACGAAAGTGTTTTATGCCGGGGCCCACCCCAAGACTTCACTGACGTATTTCGCTCACGGAGATACGTCAATAAAATGCAGATTACAAAGAAAAACAGAGCCTATGTTTGTCACTTTGGAATGACTCGTTCCGCGACGACGGAGTCGCGCGCTTTAGCCACTGCGCCACCGACGCTCATGCATGAGCCTCCACAAACGCACCTATTCTCTCACATCTTCTCCCTTTCACAAAAGTGATTTGCTGGGTGGGGCGGTGTCACCGTCTTGGAGAGGTGAAGTACTATGCATCGTGACAACAAACGACATGACGCGCTTCGGTAGTCTCACGCTACGTTCAACGCTGGTTATGAGGCGCCCCGCTCGGCGGCGGAGGCTGGCTCCCCGATTTCCACTCCATTTTGTTCCAGTACAGTTCGAGTGAGTGCTTTGTTGTAGTGAGACAGGCCAGCGGACAGCGAGACATTCGCGCGTTCACGCCTCAAGCTACGAGTTCGGCCTCTCGCGTTCCTGAACCGCTGTGTGGTAGTGTGTGCATGAGCAGAAGTGTAGGTTACCCAATCACTGGAGAGCGCACACCTTGCCGCTTCTTTCCTCAAATGACGACGCTTTCCATGAGCGCGTATCGAGTACTAGTGTTTATTATGTGCTTGTTGATGCCATCTTTGGGCGGGATTCACCGTACGGGTTAGCTTATTCAGCTACCACAAAAGTTTAATCTTGATCATTGACGTTAGTCGTCGCAATGGAGATGTTCCACCAGGCGTAAACGCAGATGCATCCACATCAAACGGTGCTGTAGCCGCCAGACACCAGCAGACATTGTGCAAGCTCTCATTTACCAATGTACAATGAACATTGGACTACTTTTGCAAAGATGCTTTCACTTTCGTGTTATACAGATTCCTAAAACGGATGGATCAACCATGTTGGGTAAATCCCACTACTCACCACTGGACAAAATATGAAGGCAAAATCCATCATAATCATAAACGGGTATGTGCCACAGAAATGGGTAAATCCTACTACTCACCACTGGTCCACTAAAAATGAAGGCTGCAGTTAGCCCAACAACAATGGCTGCGAAGCGACGGCGGTGGGCCGAAGACCCCGAGTACGTACAACGAGAGAATACTAGGTATCGGGAAAGGTAACGGGAAACTGAGAGAAGACCCCGAAGCGATGGAAGGCCCACGCCAACGACGACGAGCCCGTAGATCTATGAGATGTGCGAACGCTTTGTTTCAGTGCGAGGTTTTGTCTCTGGAGTTTGGACACCCGTGTCGGGTCTGTGACTGTGTGTGGTTTAACTCGAACCTCCCTGCGCTGAGATTCAACGTAGAAATAACCTAGCATCACCTAGCTGAAGCCAACGACCTAGAAGAAACCTAGAAACAACCTGCATCACCTAGCTAAGGCCTAGAAACAACCTAGAAGCAACCAGATTAGTCATGAGAATCGTCCAGTTTCGCTGTTTCAAGACTTGCGCGGCTTAGTGCAAGCTTCACAATTTTTTTTTGTTTCATTGGCCGTGGTTTTATTGTTTACTACGCGACGCTTTACAAATGCCCAAATACGAATATATACGGATGCGCGCAACTACAATACCGGTATACGCAGTGAAGCTCCGAACAGTTTAGTGAGCTCATATTGTTCAAAGTATCGCGGAGGCATTTGGAACAGCGGCGGTGCTGGCGTGTACGGCACTGGCAGGCTTAGAGGTCTGGGCGGGAAGCGGTGCACGGGGAACATAGCGGACGGCGAAGGCGCCACCGAGGTCTGTGTAGGCGTCTCAATGGTCGATGTCGAGGGACGCGACGAGGCGTGCCGCTCTTCTTCGTCCCTGGAGTTTTTCCTCTTGCCCGGTACTGTGGAAGTCTCTGGTTCCTCCTCGGAGGGTAACGGCGTCTCAGGCTGCGGCAGAAACCAATTTCTCAGATGTGGCAGGGACAAGATTTCAGATACTGTGCCGGCCGGGTCATTTCAGACGCCAAAGCATCGAATGCAGTCCCAAAAATTTTCACTCACAGTTGAATTGAGGTAATCGTTGCTGTAACTGTGATATTGCACTGCTGAGAACGTGGTTACGAGTTCGAAAAACAGACAAACAATTTTTATGGTGACCGTGTCTTTGTCGGGATAACACCGACAACATCGTAGAATATTTTATAGGAATTTTTAACACGAAAGTGTTTTATGCCGGGTCCACCACGGCTCTATAACTGACGTATTTCCGTCACGGATATGACGTTGTAAAATATACACTAACAGATGCAAAGAAAAAACTAGAAGAAAAAGTTCCGTCGCCGGGAGTCAAACCTACGACCCCTCGCTCCGCAGCGCGCGCGCAAACCGACTCGGCCACAAACGGCAAGTTGGTCAGCATACTAACTGTGAGCTATTTACAGACACCCTTTACCGTTGGCGGTAATCAGAGACCGATGGCACTTCAGCGTGTTTTCGTTATCACTACCGAGATAGCGCGAAGGGCTCGAAGGGTGCGCTTTAAAGGTCGTCGCCCCGGACGTGGCGATGCGCGCGCGCCTCCACAGGGCGTGGTTAGTTCGCGCTTCCTGTGTATGTTATTTCCGTGCGTCCTTTCTGCTCGAGCAGCGCGTTGCATGTTTCGAGCTGCTTTCCGTTCTTCGTGTGACATTACCCTTTGTTGCTATATCATTCATTCCTTCGCCCTTCTGCTGAAACAATGCAAAACCAACACTCAACTGCGTCTGTGAAGACACGTTTCACTTTCGTGTTATACTGATTCCTATGACAAAGGGATCAGCCATCTTTTTTTCTATATGCCCGATCGCCATCCTGCCGCGGTGTCGGTAGAAAGCAAAGTGTGCTTATAGCTGAGAGACATTTTGTTTTTTTATCAAGCCGATGTTACCGCGATAACATCTTGAATCACAACACACACCCACACACACACACACCACACACACACACACACACACACACACACACACTACATATAATATATATATATATATATATATATATATATATATATCGTAGTTCGCGATGAGGTACAGCGTAGGTTCATCTTAGCTAACAGCGCGGCTAACACAGACGAAGAAGAGAAGGGGACATCGCTGTTAGCCGTGGTTAGCCCAGACGAATCTATACTAACTCGCAGCATTCCATCCTGCTTACTATTGGGCATAATTGCTGAAGCAGTTGCCCACACGGCGCGCATCTCCGTTTTTCTAGCGTCTAGATGTGGTACAGGCGCCTCACCTGAAGTCCGTACCAAATCTCCCGAAGCTCCCCGCGATACAGGCGATGAGAATGACCGGAATGAGTGGTCGCGGGAACAAGGTTCAACAGCAGGGCGGGCTGGGGCATCTTCATTATGTAGAGGCCAATGAAGGTAACCCAGGCGACCGAAGCCGTAGGCTGCGCACGCGATTGTTGCCGATATGATGCCTATGCGCATATTTTGATCACGTCAAAACGTTATAGCAAAACATAACTGTTAAAGTGAAGCTCAGTAGTAGACGGACGAGCGCTGCTAACAACTGTGAACATTTATTGGAAAGCCTCGCCGCAACAACATGCGCATGAGCACAGGACCCCCGGCGACCCAGAAAAATTACACACAGGCAGGCGCGAAAATACCCTCGTGATAACGTAACGTGGCAACAACACCTGTTAACGCGTGTACGTGTACAACACGTGTATGCTCAAAAAAGGTGAACGAAATGTGAAGTGTACTTACACAGTTGACTACGCAAAAACGGCAAGGAAGTTAAACCAAAATGAATATAAAGAACGAAAAAACAAACAAAAACAGAAGTGTAAGAACCAGCTAAAAGGATGCCTACCCATGAATCGCATTTCCTTGGTTAAAAACCCACGAGTGTCTTCTCACCGCCTGCCTGTTTTTTTTTTTTTTCCTGATCACCGAGGGTCTTCTGCTCATGCGCCTAGTGTCTAGCTGCGGCGATGTTTTCAAATAAATGTTTACAGTTCTTAGCAGCGCTCGTGCCGCCTATTTCGCTTCAATTACCTAGTATGCATCACCAACTGGCTCAAACATCTACCTTCTATAGCAAAACATAAACGCGCACCGGTTACGCGGTGGACGTAGTAGAGGCAGCCCTGGGTCGCGATCAAGTCGAAACTGTGCACGTAAGCCACGAGAAACCTGTGAAGATAGACAGTTATGGTGGCTCTGTCTGAGAGGAATGCGAGCCCATGTTTCACGACGCAATTTGCTAAGTTCATGTTCAAGATATAGTATAAAGTTTGGCTGCACACTCTGGAAGCCACTGCTGTCCCACGAGCCAGTGTAGTTGAAAGAACAGTACGGGTTTCATTAATTATTTCGACGACCCTACGGAATTACGCACTACGCTTTAGTGGATACATCAAAACCAAATCGGCAAATAAATCTGTCTAACCGGGATAAGGATGTCTCCAAATCCCAGCACGGAGTACTCCCCCGAAGCATGCGCTGATGTCTTCGTTGCTCAAATGTGGAACTCGCAAAACCATTGGTATCTGCTCGTCGCTGCCTCCTCCCCGAGCAACCTCCACCATGATGCCTGTCTCCTTTCTGCAAGCACAAGGTGGGACCATATTTTGCCGGGTTGCTGCATAGTGACTCTCAGGTCTCATTGGTTTGTTGCTATTGCTTGCGTTTTCGTAGTAGATAATCGTATTTAACAATTCCCCATGACATTTTCCGCGGTGTTCTTAAGTGACGTCTTTTAAGTTAAAGAAATAGTAAGTCGGTCCTTTCAGGTATCCACTTACACCTGATGACTGGCGAAGCTGCCGGTCTGGTTGTGAGGCAGTGATTTCTGTACAAAAAAGGCACACGAAAATGGAGAAGTTGATGTACAAATAATGCAGACTGGCAGCACATCAAACTTCATATTAATTTTTATAATAAAATATTTGTGGCGCAACTGAGACAAACAAGGAAACAAGAAGAGACAGGATAGGGCGGCCAGACTTTCAACTAGTTTATTTTCTTGACATCACCCAAATATATACTCTTCCAGATATGCGCACAAAGAGGGGGCGCAGCAGAAAGCGACTATCACATTGCACAATCAGAAAAAAAAAAGACCTATCGCACAGCGCCATATAAAATAGGCATTAATTCTTCTACAAGTGATCGAAGGGACACTGACGCATTCATCCCCCCTTCTCCTGTATGTGATATGCCTCAAGTACTTCTCGTGCTAAACGTTTCCCTGCTTGCGTCTTATCACACGAGTTCTCCGAACAGTGGGTGCGCAGCCGCACTAAGCACAATGGAAACGGCAGGTGTGAACCCACACCATTCTTAATTGATAATAAATTCTCCCTAAGAGGCGATCATTAACACAGCGGCCTGTTTGGCCAATGTACGACTTGCCACAGCTCAACGGAATTTCAGAAACCGCGCCCACCATGCAACGAAGAACTGGCTGGGCCTGCTTCTTTTTGCATGAAAGCTTGGCTTTTTGCGAAGAAATGCGGGCACAAAGCTTCGACAGCTTGTTGGGTACCGAGAAGGCCACTGGAACGTCATGCCTGTTTGCAACTTTTTTCAAATTGTGGACAATCTTGTGCATGTAAGGCCGAACCAGTTTATTAAGCTATGCACCAATTCACCCCAACGTCACACTCTGCTACTTCATATTAATTATTTCACTCGTACTTATTTGGCGCCGAGTTCACTCTTCCGGACGGTATGTATATAACTGCACTTAAGCTGTTCGAGGTATTATAAGTTTACTCACCGGAACCAGATACGGCGTGACAAATACGAAGAAATATCGTAAAAGAAAAGCAAGACCCACAAGAACGTCAGATAACCTGCAAGAAGAAAATATTAAAACAATAAATATGTTCATTGAAAACGTATGTATTGTTAATGTATTCCGAGGGTTACAAATTCCCTTACGTGGAAGCGCTTACAACTGCATTCGATTTGCTTCTAATGACGCTGACATTCTTGTTATACACCGCAGGTCTAAACAAGGAAGACTATAAGCCATATCAGTACGTTATTCAGTTTCGCGTATCCATTAGAATATTTTGATAAACGCGTCTCTCTCTCCCTCTCTGTCGAGGCACTGGGGAAATGGACGTAAATATTCAACACAATTAGATTAATGCCTGCCGTTTTAGCGGTAGACAATATAATAGTTTGTATCATTTGCTCTTGGAGCTAATGAAAGACTAATAATTCCTGGTTGCGCTCCTCCCGCAAGTTTGCGATAACGCACGTCTTGAAGTTCTTTTATTTTTTTGTTTTTGTTCTTGGGGGTTGGGGGGGGGGGGTCTGAATCGGTGTTGTTTCTTTGTGTTATCCTATTATGCTCAGTTGCAGCAGTTCTTGTTCGCTTCGAGTTAGTTGCAACGCTGATTGCTTGCTTGTGGCTCAGTACCCCCACCCCCTCCTCTAGGAAAAAATTAAAGTTGCATGTGTGTACCCTGATAACTCCGAAATATATTGACGTGGTCCAAAAGGCAAATAAGAGACTGCGAATGAGAATGCATATGAGATTACCCGTTTCATGAAGAACCAACAGCATGCAAGCACAACTGAGCGGATCGGAATGCAAGCGTAACATATTGAGACGAAGTTTTCCTTCGCCTCAGCAACGTTGGTACCTAAACGGTTGGTTGGCACGGTTGCAGGAAGCTGGGCCGCGCTCCGGTGCGTTTAGGTGCTGGTATGCATACGGAATCTTGCACTTTCGTGAACCAACTTGGCCATCTTAGAACGTTCGCACTTAAAGGTGCCCCGCAACACTTTTGTAAGCAACCGTCGAATAACTTCATTGAAGGAGTTTATCGCCTCACGAATCGACCACCGCAAAAATTATTAGAATTCGTCAAGACGAGCGAAGTTAGAGAGATTTGTCGCACGCTGTAATTGCTTCATCTCTTCTCTCGTCCCGACGAGCGCGCTGGAAGCTAAGCTGGGAGTGATGGCACGGGGGAAAGAAGTTACGCCACGCGCGCGTCATGACCTTGAGCACTTCTTTCTTTTTCCATCGAACGCGCGGCTTAGTTTCAGTGTGATCGCGAGCGCACGCGGGGGAACGTGGCGGCCTCCCGCGGCGGCCTCGGTAACTATGCAGCTCACGATGCGCAAATCAGCCAATGGCCGTGAATTTGGGTATATGGCGTGGTAATTTGAGTATATGCCATAATTTGTAGAAAGAAAGGGGAGCGATATTTAGCTGACTTTGAGAATTAATTGTAAATTGCAGGCCGCGTGCCGCGCTATACTGTATGGCTCGCGTGTTGTCAGGAGCCTCGACTACCGATCGGCAGCGTTTTCTGACCATGCTGAAAAAGTGTTGCGTGGCCCCTTTAGTACCAAGTCTCCGTGCTAGCTGCCGTGTAGTAGGCGTTGGACTGCGGGTGTGATGACAATACTGCTGGTGAAACAGGCATAGGCATGCGCAGGTTTCTCCATTGAGAAAGAGGGGAGGCACGTTTGACCGCAGCCCTCCTCCCCCCCCCCCTCTACTTCTTGGTCGAATCCGAAAGAAACGAGCTCCGCAATGATTGCAAAAAGAAAATGAAGCGATGACGAGTTTCTTACAAAGGCCTACCATTGGTGCCCGGTTTTCCGGGTACAAATGAGAAGTAAACAGTTACCCGCCACGGGGTGATTCCACGAGAGATCGAACATGCCTGTCCGGTCGCATTTTTTGTTTTGCCTGGGTTTTTTATATGTTGTGTGGGCACATTCAAAGTGCACGGAACTGAAAATTTTATTTCCAAGAAACGCTCCCAGCGCGCCAAAAAAATATTTGAAGGTGGCGGCGCGTGCCTCCTGTTTTTGCTCACTGCAGTGTTTTCGGATTTCGCGGCCGAATTTAGCGCGAACTATGAGTGATGTGTCGAAAATTTCGTTTGCTGGTTTTAACACGCATTACTGTGAATTACATCCATGCTTTTTTTTATGCCGTCCTCAAAAAGAAGAAAATGTGAAAAAAATGGCAAACAGGCCGAAATCAAAAAGGGTCCTAAGTTTTGAGGCGCCTTGGCGCCTTTACTATTTCAAACAGAAACTTGAAAACAGTGTCAACTATAGAAAAGAGCTTTTGCAACATTTGTGCAGAAGATCATTTTCCTACGGGCAGCGCAAAAAAAGAAAAAAATTGTTAAAGAAGCGAGTTTTGTCAAAAAAGTACATTTTCAAAAAATAAAATAAAAAAACTCCGGTCTCAATTTTGACGGCAATTTTTATCGAAGAGCGCTTATGTCAATGAACACACGGTTTTAATATCATATGTCCTCATTTGCTTTGTTTACGAGATATAACTGGCCAAAATGACCCTGCTGTGAGTGCTCACTTCAGTGTGACTGATGGTTGTTAATAGCTTGCATTGTGCGTAAATCGCAGTTTATTTGTTCTGCTGCAGAAAAACCTTGCTCTGGTGGCTTTTCGTCAAAAAAAATGTGTTCTCAGATTTTATTTGTGTCTAGCGTGTGCAAAAGTGGGCTGCTGCCGCCCTCTAAATGGCTCACGTGTAAACAGTTTGCAACCTACAACCTCGCCTACAATCATCAGAGGAAAGATGGGCGTGCATGTTCAAGATATCAATCGCTTCTTCTTCCTGAAGGAATGCCTGGTCTACCTCATCGCGGTTAGATGTAGACAGGTTTTCCTTGAGTAGCCTAAAGCAATGCAAGCAGACCTCGCAGGTGTCGCGAAGATCCTCAGCCTATGACAGTAGCTTCTGGCGGTAGGCAACAACAAAAAGAGCGAAGAAAAAAATTTGCGCAACGAAAACGTTTTCCTCAGCAATCTTCTTTTTGTGAACGCGTAAATAACCGGCACAGAACAATCGGACGTAGCCATGGGCCGCGCGCATCGCGTGTAGTGAACAGCTAGAGCAAGCCGAAACGTTTATACTGAACGGCGCCGCATAAATTATCTCACATCTGCGCAGCTGTCATGAATGCCTTTCCAGAACTGCTTACGGTTTAACATTTTATGACTAAGGGTGTCTAAGCGCTTTGGGCTGTAATATTTAATTTGTAGGCCGCACTCATTGTCAAAACTAAGGGTAATGTCCGCCTGGTGCCACCAATGACCTTTGCTGTCCTCGACGTGGGAAAGCACTTTAGTAAAGTGGCAACAAAACATCATAAATTGGGCAGCTTCGGCCACTCACGGCTTAATCATGCCGCACCGCACGTTTCCTGGCTGCTGAAACGCTGAGGTAACGGTCGAGATGATACAGGAAGACGTTATCTGCGACGCCGAAAAACATGTGATAGCGGGAAGTGAAATAACGGCTCGGAAATCATTGAGCTAACTTTTTTACAAATGTTGTCTAGGCACAGTGTGCGTCGAATGGGGAAGATGGTTAGAGCGTACAATGCACGTAATGGAAGGGAAGCAAGCTGGCAGTGAGAAAACAACTGCATAACAGCGCGCCTGCTGATTGTGGCATTTAGTTACAGATTAAGCTGGCCTTCGCTGCATACAAATGCTTTATTCTGTGTGCAAGGAGAGTTTTGACAAAGTGACCTAAACCATGTGTTCGTGGTGTCTCGTGTGCTTCTGATTAACGAATACTTTCGGGTAAGTTGAGGTTGTAAGCTGCAAATTGCGTACGCGTTCGGCCTTTAGAGAGCGGCAGCAAGCCCACCCCCACATCCGCTAGACACAGTTTAAGTTTGAGAATGCATTTTTCTTGACGACAAGACACCAGAGCAAGGTTTTACTGCAGGAAAATAATTAAAACTAGATTTAAGTGCAATGCAAGCTGATGACAACTATCGATCGCACTGAAGTGAGCACACACAGCAAGGGTAATTTTGGCCAGTTATATCGCGTAAACAAAGCAAATGAGGACATATGATATTAAAACCGTGTGTTCATTGACGTAAGCGCTCTTCGATAAAAATTGCCGTCAAATTGAGACCGGAGTTTTTTTATTTTATTTTTTGAAAATGTACTTTTTTGAAAAAACTCGCTTCTTTAACTATTTTTTCTTTTTTGCGCTGCGCCTAGGAGAAATGATCTTCTGCACAAATGCTGCAAAAGCTCTTTTCTATAGTTGACACTGTTTTCAAGTTTCTGTTTGAAATAGTAAAGGCGCCAAGGCGTCTCAAACTTAGGACCCTTTTTTGATTTCGGCCGTGTTTGCCATTTTTTCACATTTTCTTCTTTTTGAGGACGGCATAAAAAAGCATGGATGTAATTCACAGTAATGCGTATTAAATCCAGCAAAAGAAATTTTCGACACATCATTTATAGTTCGCGCTAAATTCGGCCGTGAAATCCGAAAACACTGCAGTGAGCAAAAAACAGGAGGCACGCGCCGCCACCTTCAAATATTTTTTTGGCGCGCTGGGAGCGTTTCTTGGAAATAAAATTTTCAGTTCCGTGCACTTTGAATGTGCCCGCACAACATATAAAAAACCCAGGCAAAACAAAAATGCGACCGGACAGGCATGTTCGATCTCTCGTGGAATCACCCCCACGGTGGTCGAGTAGTTATGGGTGCTCGACTGCTGACCCGCAGGTCGCGGGATCAAATCTCGGCCGCGGCGGCCGCATTTTCGATGGAGGCGAAAATGCTCGAGGCCCGTGTACTTAGATTTAGGTGCACTTTAGAGAAACCCAGGTGGTCGAAATTTCCGGAGCCTCCACTACGGTGTCTTTCATAATCATGTCGTCGTTTTGGGACGTTAAACCCCAGCAGTTATTATTATTATTAGAAGTATACAGCTCATTGGATGCAACACCACAGATCCTTGGTCGCCATTATCGCAAAAAAACAACGACAACATGCGTAGCCATAACACCTGCGCTATAAAAAATGACGTGAAAGGTCAGATTGAGTAGCGGTATCGGGGAGAATTGGCGCCCCCCCTCACCCCCCCCCCCCCCCCCCCCCCCCCCGCGCACCACTATGGACACAGGCATGGCGACCGAACATTGGCCACAAGTATGCGATGACAAGTTAAACGTTGACGTGGTCATTCTGATATTTCTTCTCCAGCAAAAGAAGGTTGCTACTTAGAAGTGCTAAAAATTAATTCTGGTCGCTACCTGTATGAGCATTTTGCAGTAACTGCTGTTGCCCCTCTGCTACTATGTTTTTATGTAGTAAACAAAGTCACGATCCCGAACTCTCATTGACGACCACATTCTGCATTGTTGGAAAACGTGCCTTCTTCTCCAATTATTCAGATCTCATTTCGTCATCTATCTTATCGATATGCGACCGTTAGTAAACATTTCACATGTAGCACACTACTGGTTCTAAGATAAGACATTCGCAATAAGAAAGCAATATGTGCGAAAGGAAGGGGCAGTATCCGCACATGCACAAGAGTGCTTATATTAAAGTGATCACCATAAGGTTAGGCAGGCGTAAGGTCTTGATCATGTAGATGCTGAAGATGACTCCCAAGAAATCCTGTAGCAGCCAAGACTTGGAGTTGTGGCGGATGACGACCCACGAAAAGGCCAGGCCGATGGAGAACAAAATCAGCAACACCTGGCGCACCTCCAGCGAGCCGTAGAAGCAGGGGAACGCGTAATTCGGTAGCCTTCAATGGAAAAATCATGATTTGTAGTTGCGCGACTTGAGACGCAAATAACAGGAGTCCCTTACAACAAGCGCGTTAAACGTATACCAAGAAGGCCATGACGAGCAGGTGGGAGGGACTCCATGACACCCGAAAACTACGGTCAAATTGAATATCTTAAACATGAAATATTAATCAAAATGATAGAATTATCGCAGATATATTGAGGTTTTCTTGATGCTGGTATGTTTTACCAAATTTTAATGCGAAAGTAGGAATTGATGTCGACTCGATGAAGGGGACTCGTATAACACGAAAGCGCGCACGGCACATCAATAAGTATGCAAGCACGCACACACGCGTAAATACGCATCTACCCACGCGCACAAAAAAATATGCGGCGTGGTCTTGCGACACCTTATACGGCAGCTATATATAAACTAACCGCGCACACGTGCTATAAGAATCAGGTTTTTACAAACATCCATGCCCACTTCGGCGTAAGTTTTTATCATCTCTGATGATGTGCAGCCGTCACAAACACTCGTGCTAGATACTGATATATCTGCGCATTTATAATATCGTCTAATACACCTTGTGTTGCTAACAACAACAAAGTGAAGAAAACGAATTCAGACAAAGGACAAATTATAAAACGTTACAGTAGAACACATATCTCGATCTGTTTCGTCTCACTATACCCTGCCGACTCACCCAACTCATAATTACAGAAGGTGCATCTGTAGTATGCCCCTATGCATTGCACATTATGTACGTACCAACCTACGTATGTGCGGCCGTAAGGTCAATGTGAATCGGTTATGTCGTATGCTAGCATAGATCAGCGTAATGCCGAATGAGTGTACTACAGTTAACTTCCTCAATGTAAAGCGCGCCGAGGGAGCAAGTAAAAATATGTAGTCAGCTAGTTCGGTAGCAAGTGAACGAAGATTACAAGATAGTGCGCTTACCTTGCCGTGCCAAAAGGCACCATATAGAACAAAGGTTCAAGCACTCCGACGAGAGCAACTGTCGAGGCGAGCACGAACATACCTATGATCACGTACACTGAAAGTAGATTAAAAAAAACAACGCTATTTGTGAGCTTCGGTTTTCCATGGCATCCAAGGACTGCGCAGTAACACTAGCACTTCGGTTTAAACATCTTATTAAACATTCGCAGCTTCTCACTAAGTGTCTCAGAATGTCCAGTTAGCGGATGTATTCGAGGCTTGCCGAGCTACAGCGGTTTCAAGGTGAGCCAGGCGCGCGCATGTCGGCCGTGCACTCACCGAGATACTGGATGAAGAGATAGAGCACGATCAACGTGCCAGACATGAAGGCGACGAACATGACCATGGACTTGGGTGTGACGCGCAGGTCAATGTCCTCCTCCATGTCGATTTCTTCGGGCTTCGTCACCACTTCTTCGACGCTTGCTCGCCGACCTTCAAGTTGAGATTCCTCTGCTGTAGGTGCAGGCCGGCTCGCCTTGTACTCGTGGTAAAGGTAACTGCGGGAACGCGGTCAGCAAAACCTCAATGCAGGTGTTCTATCTATCTATCTATCTATCTATCTATCTATCTATCTATCTATCTATCTATCTATCTATCTATCTATCTATCTATCTATCTATCTATCTATCTATCTATCTATCTATCTATCTATCTATCTATCTATCTATCTATCTATCTATCTATCTATCTATCTATCTATCTATCTATCTATCTATCTATCTATCTATCTATCTATCTATCTATCTATCTATCTATCTATCTATCTATCTATCTATCTATCTATCTATCTATCTATCTATCTATCTATCTATCTATCTATCTATCTATCTATCTATCTATCTATCTATCTATCTATCTATCTATCTATCTATCTATCTATCTATCTATCTATCTATCTATGTCTTTCATCATCGACATTTCTTAAAGAGTAAACGGAGCAAAGATACGGCAAAAATGATGTGAGATGACAAGTGAACTTCGTTGTCTTCGCTACAACTCTTTCAGGTAACTGCAATCATATCCAGTGCTATACCAAGGGCAGGTGTAGCACTACAACTTGGCGCACACACTAGAAGATTACATCATTTTCGAGTAAATATGTCTTACAGCTGGTTACTGATGATTCCTGCCCACAAAGCGCCCATGGCAACGCTGAAAGTAGCGATACACCAAACAATGAGGAGCCCTTTGTCGACTTCAGGCTCCTTTGTGAACAGTTGAGTGGGCAGCGGTTCCTTCGGTGTCATCAGCTTCTGCAAGTGCGAACACGTAGAGGTGGGGAGCTTTTGCGAAACTGCCAATCAATAAGCGTTTTAGAACGCATACCACGTATAGAGGAAACAGCATTTCGCCCGAGTGCTCGGGGTCGCAGCCTTGTTATTTATATTTCCGCCTTGCGCAAGTACAGTACTGTGACGTTACCAACTGCAGATTATTTCGCACCTCTGATTTAGAGGTAACGATATCTTAACATGTTATACGCATGTAGTATTTATTTATGAACGATAAAATTACACAGTCTGTTACTTTTAACAGTACAATCGATTAGCTCGTACGACTATATGCAGCTGGTACTCAGCCTTGACCTGAAAAACACAATTCATTAAGGCGAAAGACGTACGTCTTATGAGTAAAAATCCGGGCGTAGTTGGCGTCAACGCGCACGAAAAAAAAAAAGCTAAGTAATAAAGTCCGCGACCATCGCGTACAGCCCACCTCGGCAAAGAAAGAAGAGCGTCGCGGAGCTCGAGGCTCGTGTGCCATGAGATAAAACATAACGCTGTGGGCTTGGCCGCGCAGCCGCTCCTCCTCGTCCTCTCGCCTAAATAAAGCAGCGAGGCCATCGTGTGAACTCATTGCGTCATCAATGACGTCACACAGCGTCGCTTGGTCAAAGGTGGGTCAATTACTGAGTCCGTGCAAAGCCAGGTGGCGTGCAAGAAAGCTTCAAGGATGGGGAGAAACAATGCAGTCGTATGAGAACATCAAAGTACTGTAATGAGTGTCTCAGGAGAGCATACGCTTTCACCTGTGCTCTCCTTAGAGACTGTCAATTTATTTATTTATTTATTTATTTATTTATTTATTTATTTATTTATTTATTTATTTATTTATTTATTTATTTATTTATTTAAAACAAAGTGAGTCACACGTTCAACGGAATCCTGAACCTACACATGAAAACGTCCGTAACGCAAGGTAAAACGTGTCAGCTCGTGAAGTTTTTCAAATGCGTATGTTGAGTACATTCGATTGGTTTGCACAGCTCAATGCGTCGCGCGGCAGTTTTAACTGACCACCGCTATATTTTGGCAGTCGCGCATTAAGGCTTCCACTTACCATCAACTTTGATAAGCTCCTTCTGTTGACGAATCCGACAACAATGTCGAGGGACTCAGATGACTGCCTTTCGTAGACTACGTCGTCCTGAAAAGAGAGAGAGAGAAGCAGTAAAGAATAAAATGAGAAGCACGGGAAAGCAGTTGCTTTCCTGACAAATCCACTTGTCCAAACGTTGGCTCCGGCGACATTCACTGTTCAGTGATTCACGTAGACGATTGACGTAATAAAAACCAGCAGATAATAAAGCCAAGGGAGGTTAGGGGACGTTAATTGCACTGTTTTAAGTATATCGTAGCAATTGTGATACAGATGAGAAGAAAGTAAAAGTGGACGAAAAGACAACTTGCCGCCAGCAGGGACCGAACCTGCAATTGACTGTTACTTGGGCTCCTAAGCTCACTGATATAATATGCGTTATGTTCTTTCTTCAAGTCAACAACAAGCAAGCTTGCAGTAAGCGTCAGATAAAATACATGCTCTGTCAATAGCAGTTACCAATTACGGTCGCAGACGCAGTCTATAACGGGAAAGATATGCAATGGATGATGTAAAGCCACAAAGACAACCCTCTTCCTCTCCCGTAGTCAGTCATCGTCGCGTCAGCCCCTTTTCGAATTGAAAGCCAAGAAAGGTGACGCAATCATTCCGGCGATTCCTACGATTCTGTGTCATTTTAAACTTTCCAGATTATTACCTTATTACCTTCACAATAAGCTGCGAAAAAGAGCTGCTGTTTCTTTCCATAGCCCACACCATTATTGCAGCTTTCGGGCAGGGCTCCGCACCGACTAAGTGTGTAAACCCGATTATTCGAGATTTTGTTCATTCTGTAAATCCTACGTTTGGATTTACGTATGCCAACGGAAAGTATCAATAAGTCTTATGCAATAAGTGACTTATGCCCGTAAACTCCGAAGAAAATTACACCCCCTATCAAGAACAATTTCACAAATGTACATAAAATATATCAAGGTCACTCGTACAAAGCTGGGTGTTCTGTTAAGCCGAGGAAGTTGGTTAAGGCTTTGTTGTCGCAAATGGTTGAATTGATTATTAACTGCCCTGAAGATGGCTAGCGTGGAGGTCGGTGTTTACTTCCGCTGTCTTCAAAAGAAATTTGCGTGGATTGCTCGAAGCCTGATAAACCTAAAGAAGTCATCTTTATTTAAATATAAGCTCAGTCTGTGAGTAATATTGCATTCCATACTGCTGATAAAGCGAAGCGGAGGCGCCAGCGTAACTTTCCAATTGCTCTTAAAGTCAACTATTAAATTGCGATTCAAGCTTTAGTCAAACAACCGAAACGTTATTCTGTCAAACCAAGTTCACTTTGTATAGCTGTCTAATGCACTGATATCAGTGTCGCTGATTTGCCTCTCCGGAAAAATTGCAAATTTTTTAGGTGCTAGACTAAGTTTCGCTTGCCTAGTAAAGACTGTGCATGCTGTCTTTTTCATCTTGTCCACTTACGAGTTTGCTGCCGGAGAGGCCTACAACTAGACCGTAGGCCTTGACTTCCCGGAAGTTCTTGGCAACAGTCTCGAGTGGGCAGTGCCCTAAGTCCCGAATGAGCGCCACCTTGTTGGTCAGGTTGATCTTGCGCAGTGGCAGGCACCCGTCCTGAGCAGTCATGTTCACCAGCTGTCGGGGCTCCTGAGACGCACGCAGTGCATTATATTACAATTGAAAGGCACGACATTGACTCATACTGCCCTTTTTCTTATCTTAACTGCATAACCGATTGAGAATGAAAGCAATTAAACCGTGGAAGCGGGCCGTACAATATTTATTTTCTTGTAGCAATCATTTGAAAACTCGACTAATTACGCTATTATTTTACTACTAACATTTCGCTTCTACTCATTAGTATATACATCACGTATTAGGTTATGAAACTTGCCCAAGCTGAGTCAAAGTTACTCACAGTTGTGAAATCAGGCATGCTAAAATTCCCACGAGACATATTTCGGGTTGCTCAGCCGAAAACCTCCGAGTTTGTTTATGTAAGCTGCGAAGAAAGCTTTGAGAAGCATTGCCCGAATGTGCACAGCAGATTATTTGTTTTATTTACTTCCCAAAGTTGATTGCGATGCAAAATCAGCACAGTAGGTAGGAGCGATTTGCATAGTTGCATTTCGAGAATTTGCCGTTACGTTGCTGATATAGCCGTTCTCGCAGCACATCGGCGACCAAACGAGAGCGCACTAAGAACATGAATTTTAAAAAGTATGAAGAAAATAAGGCACGGAGTATTAAAGGGGTCATGAACCACTTTTCCAAGTATGATCTAATGACCTCAGTATCGGAGTTTACTGCCTCCAGAATCGATTGCCGCAAAAACTTCTCGATTCCGTCAAGAACGAGCGGAGTTACGGGGGTTTGGCACACGCTCTCAGCGCTTTCTCTCTTTTCTCGTGCCGACGAGCGCACTGGAAGCTACACAGGGAAGGATGGCATGGGGGGAAGAAGTTACGTCAGCGCGCGTCATGAAACGCGATCGCTCTCCCGCTGTGATTCGCATGCGCGAGTGCGGCTACCGTGTAAATTTAGCAGACTGAGGACTGCGGCGCGGGCAAGTGGCGGCAACCCGTGGCAAGAAGCGCATCTCATCCGGCTATCAGCCAATAAGCATGCTATATCTCTTGCGACGTAAACTGGCAGATCCGCGACGTCAACGTGCAGACGCCCCGCCCACCGACGAGAGTGAGAACCGGCCTCTGTTTAAAAAGAGGGCGCCTGAGGAAACGGTAACTTCGCGCTCCGCTTGTGGCCTTTACGCGGCGCGCACGACTGCAATATTTTGCAGAGCAGTTCATAGCCGTGTCAGCTTTCCGCAGGATGTGTTTTTTCAACAAGACCAAGGGGTGCTTCATGACCCCTTTAACGCAGTCACAAGAATGAAAAACGTCTTTCTTTTTGTATCCTGTTTCACAATTAATAGCACAAACCGAGCTTGACGCTATTATATCCGCACCACACTATATAGGCGAGTCCCGACGAACACATGTTTACGTACAAGCAAATGTGAACACTTATCGCATAAGTAACTTCGCTTAACGTGGGCACTCACCGCTTCCGATTTATCTTCTGGTAGCATCTTGAACGAAGGGAAATACTTGAGGCAGAAAGAGAAGGTCTCGCCCTTCGCGGCCACGCGGACGACTCCTAGTTTTCCATTCTCCCCCTACGCGCAATGAACGCATGGGTCGGACATTACTCTTCACTAAATGTAGCCGTTATATGTATACATCACGAGAGAGAGTGGTCATGCAAAACACGGACACAGAAGAGAACGACACAAACGCCGACCATCAAGTGAGCGGGTGCACAGTGGCGGGAAAAGAAGGTAGAGACAAACTTATCCGCGCATGCTCAGTTATCCAAAGCCACCTACCTTTCGGGAACACGTGCGGATGTATGCGAGAGGTAACTGTTTAGACATTTAGTGTCGTCTCTGTGCAAGTTAATCAAAGGTTGCTTCAAGCATGCGCTTCCACTATTATTGATATGCGAAGCCTCGATCATTAGACGCGTTTCGTCGTTCATGCGTCTTTATAAAACGACGCATTCATTGTATTTGGTCGTGCATTTACAATCTCGACAGTGCAAAGAAAGATTGTATGGCTATCCTTCGGTTGATGACATTTTATGATCCTTTGATCTCTTATTAACGCAACGGCCCGTCTGCTCCACGAGGAGATGGCCGCAGCCGAAAGAAACTTTATAAAGCGCATGAATACGGCAATGCGTAAGCTTACTAGCGTGTTTTACAACACATATATGTAGGCATAAAAGACGTTCATTGCTGCTAGCGTTTTAGTTTCGCAGTGCTGTATACATTTAGAACGACAGAAAGTTGAGATAGTTGATACATTTGTGCTGCAAAACACGCGAATAAATTTCAAGGGCGTAGCCCTTTTTTTTTCTTTTTTTTTGGGGGGGGGGGGTTCAACCACCCTTTATGTATGTTCATGCGTGTGTTTGAACGTGTGCGTGTATGCAAGATTGAAAACTTTCACTAGGGGATAGACACCACGCCCCCACACACCTCGCCTACGCCAGTGATAAATTTGCAGGACTACCATACTGGGGTGCTATGCAGGATGGCCCGAGCTTCTCAGGCATACGAGTCTGCTCCGAGCTCGCACGGCGGTGATGATAAGAAGACAGTGCGGAGCGCGCGATAGCAGCGTTGATAAAGACGGCAACAAGAACGCGCATGTGCGGCGTTTGCGGCGGTTTTCAAAGGAACACCGCATGTGAACGCGTCAGCGTCGCCACTCAGTCAACATTTCAACAGTGCAGCGACGACAGCGTGATTGTCGCGCTATCTTTTTGCCAACTGAACATCGCGCCTCCTACAGGCGTGTTCGTGGGCGTTTGTCCTCTTTCGGGCAAGTTCTTTCGTTCCACCTGCAGCATGGATATTTCCACTGTCGAAAGCAACAAGGGCGCACACGCAGCACTCTCGTGCAGCTCGTTTCGCTTCTATCGAATATTACACATAAGTAAATGGACAGGTTACTGCTACTTACATTGCACGTCTGAAGATTATTCTACGGTAACGAATCGATAGAAACAAATTCTCCACAAACAAGTAAATATAAAATTTCTCGCCGCAAATGCAACCAGGGGCGCTTGCTTCACGGCTGCGAGTGGTACGTCGCGAGCGCGGTGAAATTGAATGTGAGACATCGTAGCCACATGATGATGTAACCTTTAGTTCTTCGTGTGTGTGTGCATAGTCTGTGCGATTAAGCTCATAGATGAATCGTGCCGTTCGCTGGCGTTGCGGCAAGAGCACTGCTCCTCGGCAAGAGCAAACGCGGTGGGCTGACCCTATCTTCGCCGCGGGCATCTGTCAATCAAACTGATTGACGTGCGAACTCGGGTACAAACTCGTCGATTCTAAAAAGGGCCCAGTTCAAATCGTCACTGTCATAGTGCCGGTGTGCCTGTCGAGGGTTGCACGCGGTGGACGCTGAGCAGCAGCTTCTTTGCATGTAAAATAATTTGGTCAGCTTGTAGTACTTGTGCAAGGCTGGATCCATCGTAGGAAGTTGTGGTCAGCTAGGTTCTGCCAGCTTTTTACGCGGCTCGTCAACTCAGTCTGCTTCGGAGCGAAGACCACGTCAGTTCGGTCTCAGTTCTTATGGTATTAATGAGCTAGGTCTTCATTAACATGATATCGAAGAGGTCTGTCTCAATTGGTAGCGTTTAATTAACACATTAATTTTCGAGGTTTAATGACCTTAGTGAGAATAGTCCTAATTAGCCTGGTTATAATTATCGCCCCTAATTAGCGTAGTGTTAATTATAATGATCTTAAGTCCCTCCGTCTTATCTTTACACGGCTTCATAAGCAGGGTCTCAGCAAGGTATAGATTAATTAACTTGGTCTTAGCATGACTTGGCTTAATTAGCTTGGTCATAACACGTCCTGACTTAATTAGCTAGGTATACCGCCCAGCTAATTAGCTAATTAGCGGGGCGCACGTGCTCGAGGAGCGAGCAGACGATGAATAAGAGGACTAAGACGGCGCGCGCCGGCCGAGCAACGCGCTAGAATGTATAGGCCAACCATGACGATTACACACGTAGCCTCGGCGATCAGCTCCGGCCGCGATGTCGTAAGGCGCTTGGCCTGAGCTAATCTCAGAGGCACAGTGCCGATTATTCTAAAGCATACTTGGTGCAGACATTAAACGCTTGAAAAAGAATTTAAACAGCCCACACCTCTAAACAGTATTGTTAGTAAAAGTGGCAGGGGTGCACTTCTGCACTCACGGTGGAACTAAACAAATGAAAGAAGATGCCTCTGGTTGGAAGACACCACACAAATTTGTCGACCGCCCTTGACGTGATGCTGCGTTCCATCGTAACCAATGGAACGTAGCTCGCGCTGAGGGATGGATTTGACTTTTTCGTACTGTTAGCTCGTTCAAAAGGGGGTGTCGCCAGAGCTCGGAAAGATTCCGAGTTTCGCCGAACTCGGGCCATCCTGAATAGCACCCCTGGTGTGGTTTATAACGTTCCTTTCAGCTTCGACCGTTCCTCCGTAAAGCAGACGGGTCGTTGTGTTAACCAGAGTTTAATGGAGCATAAAAGGTCGTTACACACACACACACACACACACACACACACACACACACACACACACACACACACACACACACACACACACACACACACACACACACACACACACGCACACGCACACACGCACGCGCACACACACACCACCACACACACACACACACACACACAAATATATATATATATATATATATATATATATATATATATATATATATATATATATATATATATGATTGCAGGAAATTACTTCTTGGACGCCGGCAAATAGTATGAATAAAAAGAAGACAGACGTCGAAAAACAATGGTTTCTTTACGTTTCGGCCGTGGGACCGGCCTTCGTCAGAATAACCGCGAAGGCCAGTCCCACGGCCGAAACGTAAAGAAACCATTGTTTTTCGACGTGTCTTCTTTTTATTCATATATATATGTATATATATATATATATATATATATATATTATATATATATATATATATATATATATATATATATATATATATATATATATATATGTATATATATATATATATATATATATATATATATATATATATATATATATATATATATATATATATATATATATATATATATATATATGTATATATATATATATATATATATATATATGTATATATATATATATATATATATATATATATATATATATATATATATATATATATATATATATATTCTGGGCCAGATATATATATATATATAAATTCTGGGCCAGATTGACTGTCCTGGGCCAGACTTGAAGATCATACGACATCAAATATACGATTCGCGTTAGATCTGAAGTTGTCTGTTTTGTTGTTAACCCGTAGAAAGCAAAGCCTTTTTCAGAGTACGGCTCTCACCTGACACGCAGCAACGAACATCAACATCAGGATCACTCTAGTTGTCAGGCTGCCATGGCGAGGACTTTTCTGACGGACGAGTGGGCTAGATGGCACCATCCTTTTGTGCTGTGTCACTCCCTTGCGGACGTGGTTGCAGAACTGCAAATTAAGGCCTCACTGCAAGCGCGCCCTTGATGACAGTCCTGGCAGGAAGGCTGAAGTGACGTAAGGCAAATGGGGATGTCCTTTTTTTCTGTGACTCGTCCTGTTGCGTACTTTGGCGTCGAAAGCTGCCGTCACGATACGCGCATCCTAACAGCTGAACAGCAAATCAACTATGAGGTCCTCTTCTTCTGCACGCTCAACCGGCCAATGAATGTGATCATGACGATGATAATGACCTCAAAGAACGTGGCGCATATCCAGTAGGAAAAATTGGCGTATAATCGAACAGTGTATATTAAATAAATGAGTTGAATTTGTGTAAACTTACAAAAAGCATTAATGCAACTGAAAGTTATCATAGAAAAACAGAACAGTGTGAATTCAGGCGCGAATCAAAACGTTCACCCCACATGGATGCTCCGAAAGCGCAAAAAAAAAAAAGCGGAAGATGTCTGAATCAGTACTGCAGAACGTTTATTCGTCTTATTTTTTGGCACAACCTGCCACTGTGGTCTATAGTGGTTATGGTGCTGACACGCAGGTCGCAGTATCAAATTCCGGCCGCGGCGGCCTCATTTTCAATGGAGGCGAAAATGCTTGAGGCCCGCCGCCCGTGTGCTTAGATTTAGGTGCAAGGGCATCAGTACATCTGTTCCAAAAGTAAGAACTTCTAAGACTTACCAGAACAACAAAGATGCGATACGCAATCATTTCAAGGCGATCTACAAGTTTCCACACCAAGCATGTGTATACACTCCATGGACTTTCTCGTGAACAAGCGACGCTGTTGTACCGCATAAGAACCGGCTCCGCATACACCCCGGCTTGGTCATTCAAGACAGGGCGATACGCTTCCCGTTTTGTGCCTTCTGCGGTGGCATCGGGGACATTGAACATTTGGCTTTGCCCGTAGTTTGGTGTGGAAAGAGCAGCGATGGTCCGCAGCTTGCAAAAAGGTTATCATAGGCACCAGATATTTGAAGACGTCATGTTTCCTGAAGGACCCGCGGCAACGACGAGGAGCGTGCAACGAATTTTGCTGGTCTTCCTGCGAGACACTGGGCTGTCCAACACGTGGTGACAGACACCTACAATTCAGGAGATGCTCAGACGGAACAATTGCCGGCCATGCAGGCCAGGATAACCCCGCCTGCTGCAACATCACAACCAACACCACCACCACCTAGAGCACTGCACGGGCCGTGATTTCCGGCCCGGGCCCGGCCCGGGCCCCGGAAACTCGTTCGAGTTTACCCGCCCGAGCCCGGCCCGGTGATTCAATACGCGACCCGGGCCCGGTCCGAACCCGACAAAAAGTTTCGCCTACCCGGCCCGGCCCGGCCCGACGGCATATCAGGCCCGACAGAGGCCCGAGCCAATAATATAGGTCCAGAACACAGAATCTACAGCAAACTGTTTTAAGTAGCAAATATCTACGCTTTGTTGGCGATATTTCGCTAACAATTCTACTTTAACCAACGGTAATTTCGTGTAAAAAGGGGTTCACGGTGGAAACAGTTGAGTGGACATACTGGTTACAATGAACGTTTGGTCTACTATCACTGGTCTAGTACCTAGTTATGGTATACTATAACTTTTTTTTTGCTAAGGCAATGGGGATCATCAAGAGCGTTTTGTAGCAGATATTGCAGCAAGGAAAGTGATTTGCAGCATGGGTTCAGTTTCGATAGGAAGTACAATAAAAACAGAGGAGACAGAGAACAAAACGTCTCTCTTTTTTGTTTTTATTGCGCTCTTTAGTGAAACTTAAAACATGCTCTAACGACAAAGGCAATCGTGCACCCGGCTTCTGGATATGTAACACGTGTCTTCAACATTTTAACACCTTGCCGCAGCAAGATAGAGGAAGAAAGCCAAGTTTATTACCTTGTTGTAATACACTAACCTAGATGAAATTATAACGAACCGTGCGCACCCACGTGTACTTTTAGAAATATATAGGCAGCCGAAAGGACGAAAAAAGTATTTGTTGTAGCATTCTTTTCAAGTATCTAGAGATTCCGGCTTTAAGCACGCCATCCACACGTTGCATCACATATCCTGCCGCCGCTAAAGTTTTCTCGCACTGCATACGCTAGCCGCAGGGGTGCACATCTGCCTTACGAATTGTGAAGGTGTCGGCAGTCGTTTGTTCTTAACATCCACCACTGGAGCAAATTTAGGATGTCTTTGTGGACCTCTACAGAATGAACGTAGCTGTGCAGCTTATCCCTTCATTTCTATTGTTCCCGAACGTCGTGGCACTATTCAGTATCACCTATAAAACTCCTCTTGAGGGCTTCTGATTGCAGTTTTCAGCAGTGTGTTATGCACGCTTGCACCACGCTCTTTTTTTTCGTATAATAATGCTCTGTGCCTTCCTAACGATGTTGTACTGGTAAAAAGGTGACCACTGCACTACGCGGGTAGGACTGGAAGGTGAGACGAAGCGACTTCGATCTGCTTTTGGTGTTCGTTACAGTTGGTAATAAAGCGCGAATAAGCTTCCCGGCGCTTACTCATTGGATGCTATGGTTCGAGGTAAAGGGACATCACCCGGCACGGAATTCGTAATTGCCTTTTTTCAAGCCTAATATTCGTCAAATGAATATATTTTGCCTGACGCCTTATGCTGTTTGAACCTATGCTATTCCTGCACATTCAACGGTGTTGCGGCAGTGTCCTGTAGCTCAGACTATACCTGTATGCGCACGGGACCCAAACGCGCGGCCTGTACGCCTCTCCCTAAAGGCCCGCGGGCCGCACAGGACTGTCTTCGTCCCATTTTTTTTTTTTCATTTTCTTTATAACTATGTTCTTAAGCTACAAAGGCATGACAGGTCTAAAGCTTTTTTGTCGTGAGGCTCCCCTGCGGCCACCTGTGTTGATACCTAACCGTGAAACAAAACTCTATTTCCAAAATCGGCGTCCAGATCAGTATGTTGAAGATAGGTATCGATATGTTGGTTGGAATCCTGCCGCGAAATACCCTTCAGAAACAACACCATGTGATATATGGGAAAGCTGTTCTTTTAATGGCAACGTTAGCTGACATTTGGTATGACCTATCCCCCTTCCCCCCCCCCTCCTCCACGCGCGTTTAGCGCGTTACTGTGCTGGCTCTTGCGGGAGTAAATTTTGTGAATGCGGCCTGCTAGTAGAGGCGGGTTTCGACCTGATATAACGGAAAAAAAAGGCGAAAGTGAAAATGTTAAAAAATTGGGCACACCAAGTTGGCTGCGCGCGTCCATCTCGCGCCACATGACCACTGGGGCCGTTAGAAGCACGGAAAGATGTGTCTGTATAGGAATTTTATGTAAGAGACTCCGTGCACTCCTTTCGTTTAGGGAAGCCTGGAAATTTCAAAAAACGCTTCCCGCTTTGGAGCTCTGTGATCGCTTCTTGCGATAAGTTACAGGTATATATTTTTTATATACATTTATTACTGCCATACAGGATAACATTTGGGATATAAGATGGTGATGATATAAATAAAGCACTGAATAACGACATGTAATATATAAGCGTCTGTACATCTACCTTTAGTTCGGCTTCCAGATAATTCAAGTAGCCCCATACGCAAGGAAACGAAAGAAGATCAGTACTTGTCTCTAAACAGGGGCGTAGCCAGAAGTGGGGGGGATGGGGGGGTTCAAACGCCCCCGAGATTTTTATTTTGCATGTGTATAATACACGCACACATACAAACGCACCACGAACGTACATACATCGGTCGGACCGCCCCCCCCCCCCCCCCCGAAACAAATTCTGGCTACGCCCCTGACTCTAATAAAATTTCTCCATAAAGCTTGCCCCACATAAAAAGCGTTTTTTCGGGACAAAATGTGAAACATCTGTATGTATGCGCAACGTATGTGGAACAACTTACGAGACACTAGAAAAAAAACCAATTCTCTGTTATCAGTAAATTACGCTTTTGCGATTCCTAAAACACCACGCTCGCCGGGACAAGACTTTGGAATGGCAAAAAGGTAATGCGGGTGGCGACGGCCCCTTTAAATTCGCGCAGCAGACACGGACACCTTAGATTCTGACGGCGTCTAATGGGGCCTACTAGTTCCTAATCACAGAAATGAAGTACACTGACCTTTGATGGGGCCACAGCTTAACTACCAAGTTTAAGGAAATTTATTGAGCCAGTGTCCCAAATCGACAAATACAGTTTGAAATCCGTGACGTCAGGCTCGGAGATTTCGACCGAAATTTAAAAAATGGAATTTTGACCTTGATTTCTTGTCTGATATAATTTATGGTTGAAATGAATGACATTCAGTTCTTAGAGTTCACTTTATGCAGTCTAACCGATTCAGTACTTCACTATAGCGTCCATTTATGAACCCAGGAAAGTCCAAGCCCGGCCCGACCCGAGCCCGCCACCTCAAACCCGGGCCCGGCCCTAAGCCCGGAGCTTCAGGCCCGAGCCCGGCCCGGGCCCGCCGTGAGAACTACTTTACCCGGCCCGGCCCGGCCCACGGGCCGGGCCGGGCTCGGGTTTTCGGGTAGGCCCGAGCCCGTGCAGTGCTCTACCAACCTAGATTTAGGTGCACGTTAAAGAACCCCAGGTGGTCGAAATTTCCGGAGCCCTCCACTACCGCGTCTCTCATATTCATATCGTGGTTTTGGGACAAAAACCCAAGATATATTATTATTATATATTATTATTATTATTATATTATTATTATTATTATTATTATTATTATTATTATTATTATTATTATTATTATATTGTTCGCATGGTGACATGGCAGTTGAAAACGGTGGCAGAACGGGACAGGAGATAAGGGAACGGATGAACATGCAGCATGTGGTTTGCTAACTTGCGCAATCGATTGCAGGCCGTATGGATAAATACATATTAACGCTGTAGCGTTAATATGTGTTTAGTCATATGCGTCATATGTGTATATATGTGTCGGAGGCGTTGTCTGTGAGCGAGAAAATAACGATGGATGCAAATAATAAAAACCAGGAGTTCGAGCCGGAGTCGAACCCAGGCATTCTCGAAAGATTTCTCAGAAGGTGGTGCCAAAAATAAGACCACACTATAATTTAATCTTGCATTCATGCATCAAGCGTTCCGGGTAAATATTTTGCTTAATCGTGCCCTGATTAACCGTGGTCCAAACTCATTTTGACATTCAATTATTGTAGCTAAGCAGTGTTTCATGCGCTATGTTTGACGTTTTCAAAGGACCGCCAGACTAGAAATTTGCACACGTTTAATAGAACACTTTAGAAAACTGCTACCGCTACATAGGCGACGAGTGGCTGGACGTGTAAGCTTCACAAACGCAATTCTATGGTTGCTTCGAGGGACTGCGCTTATCTGTAAAAGCAACGACTGCATTTCGCTTACTTACTGGTTATGACCACAAACTCTACATATGATGATATATAGAGGGACTGGTCACTGTACCGTACCTCAGAATATTTCTAATGTATGCGCTTCTTGGGGATCGCGTGGGAGAGCGCCTTGTAAGTCATACCGCTGTGTGCCTCTGGTAAAGGCACTCTTTTTTTAAGACCTCGTAAGTCGGTGAATTGCAATCGGCCCGATGTTTTGTAGAACACCAATCTGAGGTTACCAGGGGCACTCTCGTCTCTTCGTCAGACGTGCCACCTGCGCCACCGTTTGATCTATTCTTTCGAAGGCGTTCATACAATGCCGCGTGGCGTCGCCGATCAACCGTTTATCTCCGTCCTCCTACCGAGATTGGTATGCGCTGGTAACAACACGTACCTTGCTGGTCCTACGTGTCTTGAAACTTTCGCCGTAGACCCTGACTGCTTGCCCGAAACTATACTGTGGTGTGCCATGGCAAAATTTCTGTCACTAGATTCCGGCTTTCTTTCGTACGTATATCTAATTCGTTCGATCTATTGTGAATGTCCTAACTTGCGCAATAGACAATAAACGTAATGCAGGCACATGTAATGAATTCATCATGCGTAAAGTGCAGCGCCCACGGGAATGAGGTCCAAAAAAAAAGAAAAAAAAGAAGCGGACAGAACTAGCGTCACCCAGTTAGCATTTCCCTTCAGTATCGTCAAGTACTTAATTCCCCAAAATGTGTGTCAAATATTTAGGAGTTTTTTATGATGAGAAACTCAGTTGGCGCAAACACATTGAGCACGTCAAATATAAGGTAACACGCGCTGTTGGGATGTTACCTAAGCTTGGTCACCACCCTTCTGGGCCACGCAGAGACAAGCTACTTATGATTTATCATATGTATGTTCGACCGATTTTAGAGTTTGGTTGCATATTATACTCAGGGGGGCCTGCATACAAGTTTCATCCCCTGGTTCTTATAGAGCGAGAGGCCCTTCGAAGTTGTCTAGGGGTACCAAAGTTTACAGCAAACAGTATTCTATACCTAAAAGCCCGAATCCACACTCTAGTTTGCAGATTCCGCATTCTCACCGTCAAAACATATTTAATTTTTTTTTGCGTCCTCACAAAGACGAGTGCAATTTTATTCGTAGCTGAATCGTCCACATTTTTAATGAGCCTTGGTCTCGTATATATAAACCACACGTTTTGTTCGTACAGGACCAACTAGAACCATTAAATGTTAACATACGCGACATCGTATCAAACGATAGATCATCGGCCATAGCAAAATTGAATTTGATGATATATTCCCATCTAATGCCAATCTTTTACCTTCTAGATATTTAATAGGATTGTTAAACGATCATTTACTTCGATTGGGCATAGATAACATAATTGCCACTGATGCATCTATGTGCGAAGAGAAAGCGGGAGTGGGCATTTTTCAGAGGCTTTGTCATGGTCGTACTCCTTGCGCCTCCCAGACTATACTCCCATATTCGAAGCTGAGCTCCTAGCAATTATATTAGCCCTTCGAAAACTACCAGTAAATGAGTCATCAGTTGTTATAGTTACTGATTCGCTGACAGTATGTACACCTTTATCTTCTACTGCTTCTGAGTCTCCTGTTCTGAATGCATTCACTTCCTTAATACCAAAAATCTGCGTACCGTGCGGTTGGTATGGGTTCCAGGTCACTGTGGCATACCAATAAACGATATGGCAGATACTATCGCGCGGTGGTCTTGGGGTCCTATTTTGTCCATTGTGCCTGACACAGCTTATATTACTGATTCGAGATTTTGGAAGTATTTTTAATTCAAGATGCTAAGAGTATGAAATTACCAGTTCCCGAATATGGTCATCTTTCATTCGGCTGGATAATAAATGGTGTCCCACTCGAAGACTGGAAGTGGCTACTACGAAATTGCGATGCCGAATACCGACACCTAATTTTTTTTATACAGGTCTGGTCTGATACCATCTCCTATGTGCTATTTTTGTCAGGAACCTGGAAATATTAATCATTTCTTGCTTACCTGCCGTCAATTCATTAGGCATAGAAAAAGCATTTCGAAATGGTATTCAGAAACTTAAGAATTAGTCTGAATTCTCAAAATATTCTTTCCCTTGGGGCGGCTGCTCTTGGCTTCAGCAACAGGAACGTCTGCTCAACCCTACGCGAATTTCTCGGTGAGACACGAAGAATTCCTTGTTAACTTATTCCTGAACAAAATTTGGTACTCCAGAATTCCTTTCGTTCGTTCATTGTTTCTCATATTGTTGGATTATTCTGCTCCTTATTCCATATCGACAAGTCATTCTGAAATTTTCGTTTATTCTTTCGGCAATTGATTTATTCCTCACTCTTTAGCAAAAAAAAAAAAGCTTTTTAATATCTTATTAACCGCCGGTTTCACGGTCGACCCCCCGCATGGGTAAGAGCAGATTCCTGGTAAGAGCCAACATAAGAAACAAGCAAGCAGGCAAGCAAGCAAGCAAGCAAGCAAGCAAGCAAGCAAGCAAGCAAGCAAGCCTCACGGCAGCGTGTGACAGTTTGGTTACTTGTTACTTTGGAGGGGCAGATGAGTGAGTGAACTATCGCGTAGACGGCATACTGAGAAAAGGGACACGTTATCACCTTCTACCTATACACTTTGTTGAGACTGCGATTCCACCATAAAAATGGCTTTTCAAACTGCTTGCGTGCACACCCCTAGCTCATCTCTTTCACTCACTTGCTCTAAGTATGCGTGCATTGTACGTATGTGCATACTATTGTATATTAGAGTTTGAGAATTGGGGCCTCAAGGAGCTTGGGGACCCAAGAAGTTTGCGAGCCGCCAGGGCGCATGCGCAGAACCCAAGCCACTCTTGGGCTCTTGCGCTCGCGTTGACCCAAGGCCCAAAATCAAAACTAGCGTGGGTCCGCAAGGCGTCTAAGTAGAGAGCGACACGACGCAGACGCAGCGCGGGCCACGACGCAGTATGGCCCACGTCTCGAATAATTTTAGTTTGGCCACGTGTGGCGCCCGTACGTTTGACCCAACGCAGCTTGCGTTTGACCCAATTCTCAAACTCTGCTGCTCCCCCGAACGCAAGAGCAGCCTGCCCAACGCAGCTTGGGGACCCAGCGTCTTGGGTCCCCAATTCTCAAACTCTCTATTGATTTTGTAGGCTGTTTCTGTTCAATCTCACGTCATGCTCATATGAAGCTGCCTTTGTTAAATGCAAAGAAACTAAGATAGCTAAGTGATGCTAAAGAAATCCAACTCTCTTTCAGGTATTCGTGCCTTCTTATCAGCCTCCTAGACAAGACAAAGTTTTTTTTCTTCATTCGTCTTTTTCAGAACAAATGAATAAATGAAGATTCGGAAAACTAAGCATATCTTTGTTAGGCTTCACTGTGTCATTCTCCCTCATGTGCGCTGCGATTTCAACAAAAACATCAGCATTCTTTCAGCTCACGCTGGTCAGGTAGTGCGTCACATAATCATGGTCTATTATGCAAAAGTAAGCGCGCAACAATGTGTTTCTCTTTAAAGGGGCGCCGCTGAGAACACAGCTAAACAAGGGTGACTAACAATCAGTGGCGTAGCCAGGACAGGGCGGGGGGGTCTCTCCCAAATCATTACATTTTGTATGTGTGTAGATATACAAATACACGCACGAACTTACATATCAGATCCCCCCCCCCCCGTCTTACCTCTTAACCCAGAAAAGTGTGTGGGCGCCCCTGAACAACAGACACCGCTCATTACTTGACTTCATAGACGAAGCAATTTGTGTATTTTGAATTAAATTATTATGCCTAAGGGCAGACTTTCGAAAAAAAAAGAGCTGGTACGCTGAAGAATATAACATTCCTTTCTGTAACCTTTCCAGCCACCCCATATGAGATATATAGTGCGCACTTCCCATGAACAACGGGAAACCTCGCTCCAGAAGGGCGTACTATATCACAGCGTGTGTTTATTCATGGTGGGCATCGTCGTGACCGCAGGCTTGTCGGGGACAGTGGTAGATGGGTGAGCTTGTGAATGTCCACCTTGGTCATGCGATTCTCCTGAAGGCAAGGCTAAATTGAACAGCTCGACGCCAGTGTTCTTGGGCACCAGTGTGGCCTGCTCGGGGGTCCTTGGAGAATGCGGTGAAGAAGTAGTGCATGATAGACGTAGTCGTAGTCCTCGTCCAGGTAAGGTACTCTGTTGGTTTTCATGAAGTTGGCCTTGAACCCTGCGCGTAAACGAGGCGTGACCAACAATCATGCGGCAAAAGATCTCGTACTCTCTTCTGAAATTCACATCCCAAGGGAATGTCACTTTGGCGAAATTAGACGAAATTATAAACAGAAGCTGCAGCTGCTCTCAATGGAGACGATTGAGTCTCCACTGATAGCAGCTGCAGCCTCCTACTGGTGTATCAATAGCAAATCGACGAACGAAGCGTCAGTGACTGTACGAAAGCGTTAGGTTAACATGTTAGTCTTCTGACAAAATAAAAGCATCAATACAGCACTGACACGGATTTCAAGTTTCGTGCCCGTGTACACAAAAAGTTCTTACGCTTGAATTTTTCGTAAAACAATACTCCTACCAATTACAAAGCTGGAATATTTATAGGCGGTCGGCAAATGACAAAGAAAGCTACTGAGAGAAAAGATGTTTAAGCTTACATTCAGCTGAATACAGCGCGCAAATGTTGCCTGTTACGTGCGCTTGCAATATACGTACGCTTGCAAGTATTACTTTTTTGTGAATCATTGCTGCCGAATACCGCCTCTTGTAATCTGTATGTAAAACCTTAACTGACCAATTACATGCTGCCTATGCCAGACATATATATATATAACGCCTGCACAAACCGTAGTCGTCTGTTCTGTTGTAAGCCAGTACACGCCTGGCCAAACGTTATTGCTTTGGAGCTCCCACATGCAGAAACATACGAGGTCGTGTGTTGCTAGACAACTCTGATTCGTGGGAATCCTCAGTACACTGAACGTTACTGGGCACATTTCATAAAGCTCAATTATCTATACCAGTTGGAGTAAAGCACCCTACGATCAACTGCGTGCAGCTCCGTGTTACAGTCGAAATCCGCGATAACGAAATCCCGAGGGAACGAAATTCTCACCGCAACGAAATATTTTCGGAGCACGGGCGAACGCGCATAGGAGTCAATGCATTTCGTAACTCGCGACTACGAAAGATATTCATACCGCAGTCCCTCATTAACGAAATTTTTGAAACACGAGTGCGCAAATAATCTACTCTCGCAACATTAACTACATTCGAAAACTGCTAAAATGCATTCATGCTGCACTTAAATTGCGCAAAACTATCGCTACAGCGCACTTGAGAAGCAGCCGCCATCATTGTTTACAAAAAAAAACATAAAGCTGACGGCAATGATGACGATGACGGCTTGCCGAAACACTGCTCGTTATCGCGGACGACGTAGCCAAATCCACATTCCTCGTGGAGTTTCATTCGTTGGCTTGGCTTTGTGCTTGGCTTTGTCGGATTTGCGCGCACATGGTCGCGCGTGTGTGAAGCCATTTGTGGAGCGTTTGCTTGGTCGCTTGGTGCAACGTGAACTGTGTGTCGCGATTCCCTCATCCGATTTCGCTGCCTGCGAAGATGCCGCCTCCAACGAAAAAGCGGAAGTTCATCACGCTGGAAGATAAGGCTGCAATCATCAGTGAGGTGGAAAGGGGCAGGAAAAAATAGACGTCGCTGAAGAATTTGGCGTTGCGTGCAGCTCGCTGTCCATGATTCTGCGCTTATCCAGCGGAACCGGAAGAAGGTTCGCCTGTAGGCGCACTTGATGACGGTACTGGTGACAGCGCAGTGCCGCCGTCACTGACCAGTGCATGGGGCTAACTTTGTGCCGTGGCAAACGAGATTCCCGCTCGAGAGGCATAAAATTGCTGCATGGTAAAGCCCGCCAAAGCAAACTTACCGACTTTTGAAAACAAAATGTGTTTTTCGTAAATTCCATGTTCTTTTCTGCCGCATTCTCGCGCCAACGAAATTCCCGCAAGGGCGAAATTTTGTGCTTTCCCCGCCGATTTCGTTATTGCGGGTTTCAACTGTATTCGTTGAGAAAACGTTTCTAAAATTTCTGTCCTCCGAAGGAATCATGAAATGTCCGGAAGTCTCTGGTGGCAGGAGTACAGCACCCGCACGGAAGCAGTCTTTTGGAACACACAGGTGCCGGCACAAAAACAGCGCAACTTTGCATTCGTCTTAGACAAAAATAGATGCGATCTTCGCAGAGAATAGCGCTAGGCGAACAGGGACACGCCAAGCACACACAGCGATACAAGGCGCTAAACTTCGAACGTGTTTGAAGTTCGCGCCATTTGGGTTTTGTGTTCTTCCGGGAACAGGGCCTGTTCGCCCAACGATATATTCTCTACGAAGGTCTTGTACCAACAGGCCCAAATTTCAACTGTGCAGGAGTAGTGATAGAACGTTTCCCTGGAGTAGTTGCTAGTGACCTTTTTTTTCTGAATAGCCAACAGGCCTTATCGGACATCTTGGCTCGGTGTGCGACTTGTACTCAAACAAAAGCCATCTTACTTGGTACAACGTTGTTCCAAACAACACGCACGTATCGGTCGCGGTCAGCACGCGACTGTTCATGCCAGAGTCCAAGGACGTGCAACAGTTCGTGCACGATGGTGCCATACGTGGCACAGACTTCGAAGTTGAGAGACACCAGCTGCCGAAGTCCGGACATACCGACTTCGGAGAAGCACTGCACGCGTAAAATTGAATATTGAGAGAACAAACGCCTGCCATTGGGTGTTGCGTGGCTCTGATAAGCACTGGGACTTTTGCAGGAGCGTTTCTGATACGGTTTCCTTTGTATTTCTTTTTTTTTTGTCAACGAGCATATCCGTTTTTTGCTGGCTCTGTCAAATACGACTTAGAAGTCCACAAACGAGTACATTTAAATAAGTGCAAATCATCCGTTACGTGATAGTAACAAAGACTAACGATAGAAAGGAAAACAAGTGCGACCTTGCCGCCGGTAGGGACAGAACCTGCAACCTTCGGATAACGCGTCTGAGCCTCGAACGCGTTATCCGAAGTTTGTAGGTTCGGTCCCCACCACCGACAGGTTGTTTTCTTCCTCCACTTTCCTTTCAACTCTTGTCGTAATTACTACACTACAGTTAAAAAATGACAAACAACGTTCCATATATGACTTCCTTGGCTTCATTGCCTGTTAGTTTCACTAGGTATATAGGCGCCACAGCCACAAGAGCACCACCACGGTGACGTCCACGGGCTACACCATCTAGCGCTCGCCTGTAGACGTGCCTCTCTCGAGGCGCCGCGATTCACAGCGCTTGGCGAAACAAGGCAATAACACTCGCCCCTGCTTGCTCAGAATGTGGATGTATCCTTCTTCATCGGCGCGCTCCCTGAACTGGACGCACGAGACCGACTCGATCTGCTGCATGGCGCTGAGGATTTCTTCCTTCTCCCACGAATCTGCGAATAAAAAGAAGGCGCGTGCTTTACGATAGGAAGCACGCCGTCGTTGTGCGGTTTGCTCGATTGCTCAGATAAACGGGAAGACTGCGCAAAAGCAGCAACACTGTTGCTGAAAAGAGCAGGTTGCCACTAGTATGACAAAACGTGACATTATATTATTATATTATTAATTTATTATTATTATTATTATTATTATTATTATTTATTATTATTATTTATTAATGTATATGCATAAAAAAGGACACAGAGGAAAGAGCGAGAGAGCAGGCTGACAACTGCTCCTATAGAAGGGCAAAACGCCTGCCTACTCTTTCGGGAAGAAAGAAGAGCTAGGGGAAAAAAGATAGGAAAGTAAAGAGAAAAAGATTAGCGAAGACTTGGACAAATATGTAAAAACACGACAAAAAGAATCGCCTATAAACGGATGGCCAGATCTGTTTGGTCCATAAAGGTCAGCAGAGCTCGATGGGCCTGGTCGCGTCGAGAAGCACACACTCTCGGAAAGAGGCAATTGTCAGCGGTCGCACACTTAAATCCAAGGAATCTATATATTCCTTAATCAGCAATGCCCGCTGCGTAACGAATGCGGGACAGTCTAATATAAGATGCTCAAGTGTTTCACAGGAGCCACAAGTTGCACACAACGGACTGTCCGCACGCCCTTGACGGTATAAGCGTTCGCACATAAACACACAGCCCCTCTTAGCTTATATAAGAGTGCTCTGGAACGACGAAGCAAGTCACGACCACGAACAGGGGGGAATGACTCGTTTGCAACACGCTGATCTGGGTGCTGCTTTAGGAGGTGTCGTATCAGCAGGTGAGCGTTGTCCATCATACGGGAATTTTACGTATCCTGCAAATCAGGCGTCATATACCAGATACCGCTGTCGTGTGGTAAACACGACGTCGGGCAAAAGGGGCGGTGTGTTATTGCAGGGGGCACTGCAACAACGTGAAGAAAGGGCGCGATTGCTGCTCATTGCAGCTCCCTTTCTTCAAGGGTGTTTCACTGTGCGCAAGCACAAAGACGAAATGACAAGATTGGTGACTGAATCCGCAACTATTGAAAAATTAGGCCAAGGTTGTGTCAGTAAACATTCGCTATATTTATTAAGCAAGGGCCTATCGTACATCGATGCTTCTCCGTTTTCGCATGTCTGAGCAGTATAACTTCATATGTAAATTGCGACCCATAGCTTCTAATGTTGGGTCGCAACACTAGAACCTTAGCCCTCGTGTGTGTTCCTTTTTGTCTCTGCCTGTAAATCGGGGCCGATGTCTCTAAGCTGTCCTTTCTTAAGTATTCCTTGCCATTGGTCGGCCGGCCATGATATGTCCAGCGTCAGGACTGACGTAATATTTATCTTACCAACAATTCCAGCGTAAGATGCTCGTTTTAATTGGGGCCATGGTGTATCACAGGCGCGGTTATAATGAAAGAGCACCAGTTTCAGAGTGAACGCGAAGGGCAGATGCACTCAGCTTCTAGATGAATGCGCTGTCGCGAGTTAGGTAAAGCAGTTTATTATAATGCCAGGCTTGCCGTTGTTTTCATCCCTTTAAGGCTATGCACGGATGTAATACTACCCTTCTTCAACAGAAAAAAAATCCATGTACAGGTATGTAAACGATCTTTTTTTCGTTGTTGCCATATTCATGGCACTTCAGATGACTGATGCCATAATTCTTTTATTAGCTCATCTGTTAAGGATATGTGCAGTTGCCTTCATCCTTGAGAAAGTTGGATTGTAATGTGTTCTCGTATTTTCCTTCGGAATTATGTTCAAGAATTCCTTGAAAACTAGTTGCACAGTTCTGCAAGAACTATCGTTCGACTGTATGCACAACTTCGTGTTATTTGCGGATGTGCTATCCAACATGATTGTTGAGCGCAAAAGACGGAGACGAAAAAGACACAGAGTGCACAGGACGAGCGCTGTACAGTACAGCGCTCGTCCTGTGCACTCTGTCCTTTTCGTCTCCATCTTTAGCGCTGCAACAATCATGCATGCATTCCAACTAGCCCAACTTTCCATTCTGCTATCAAACAGTTTCAGTCGGCGGACTGAACTTCCGCAAGCACCACGGCGAATTCTCGTGGCGCAAACGTGCGATGCGTAGTTTCAATAAAAGAGAGAACTACAAAGGAAAGGAGATGAAGAGAACTAGCGCCGACGAGAAAAGAGATGGTGCGGAAAAAAGTGACAAGAGTGAAGGAGCATTTTCTTTCTCTTCTGCTCCCTTTTTACTTGTTTTTTTTTTATTATTTTCCTCTTCCTTAAAACTATATTAAAAGCCTGTGTAGGGAGAATTTGTTGCAGGTTTTGAAGAAGGTCTGTTCATTGACCGAAACTTGGCTGTCGACTCGAATTTCACAGATAACAATCAGTAATCAGAGGCATAGAACGCGCGTGAAACTCACCTGAATAATGATATCGCTTTGCCGCTGCTGTACAGAACTTAAAAAAAAAAGCAAGTTCCATGCAAATGCGATCACCGCGACTGTCGGGTATGCGCTCTCACCACTGCAGAGCAGCGAAGAAAAGCAATGGCCAAAGATATGGCGAGATCAGCGAAATCACGGACTGTGGCATTTGCTTCTATTACCTTAGACTGACGTCTCCTCCTCACCCCACCCCTTTTACGCGAGCGTATTGGTACCTTGCCTCCTTCGATCCAAATGCAGGTGTTTAATTCGACCCTGCACATGGGCTAAACAGAACAAATAGTGCGATGCAGGATGGCCCGAGTTTAGCGAAACTTGGAATCTTTTCGAGCTCTGGCAACACCCCCTTTTGAACGAGCTAATAGTACGAAAAGGTCAAATCCACCCCTGAGCGCGCGCTGCGTTTCGTTGGTTATGATGAAACGCGGCGTCACGTTAAGGGCGGTCGGCATGGGTGGTGTCTTCAAACCAGAGGCATCTTCTTTCATTTGTTTGTCGTTCCACTGAGTGTAGAAGTGCACCCATGCAAGCAAAGTACCAGAAACTTTACTAACGATATTTTTATGAGGTACGCGCTGTTTAATTCCTTTTCAGGCGTTTGATGTTTGCACTAAGTGTCATTTAGAATAATCAGCACCGTGGCCTCTGAGATTAGCTCCGGCCGAGTGCCTTACAACACCGCGGCCGGAGCTAATCGCCGAGGCCACGTGTATAATCGCCATGGTCGGCCTGTACATTCTAGCGCGTTGCTCAGTACAGCGCGCGCCCTCTTCGCCCTCTTATTGATCGTCTGCTCGCTCCCCTAGGCACGTGCGCCCGGCTGATTAGCTAATTGGCTGGGCGGTATACCTAGATAATTAAGTCAGGACATGCTATAATTAAGTTAATTAAGCCAGGTCATGCTAAGGCCGAGCTAATTAAGCCACAACTCACTAAGACCATGCAAATGAAGCCGTGTAGAGTTAAAACCGAGCTAATTATGCCCGTTCTAATTAACGCGACGCTAATTAGGGGTGCGCTAGCTAAAACCGAACTAATTAGGACCTTACTCACTAAGGCCACGCTAACTAGGATCGCGTTAATTAAGCTTATGCTAATTAGCGTCCCCCTATTTAGTACCTTGTTGATTAAACCTGGGTAATTAATGTCGTGTTGATTAAACATTACCAGTTAAGACATAACTATTTAATATCATTTTATTAAGACCTAGCTAATTAATACCATCAAACAGAGACCGAACTGATGTGGTCTTCACTCCGAAGCAGACCGAGCAGACAGTACAGGAGCCACGTAAAAAGCTGAAAGAAGCTAGGTGATCACAAGCCCGTCGATGGCTCCAGCCTTGCACGAGTAGTGCAAGCTGACCAAATGATTTCATTGCAAGGAAGCTGCTGCTTAGCGTCCACCGTATGAACCGCTCGACAGGCACACCGGCACTATGACAGTCACGATTTGAACTGGGCCCTTTTTAGGATCGACGAGTTTGTACCCGAGAGAGAGAGAGAATTTTATTTGAAGGCAGAGAGGTCGGCCTGAGCTAGTGCGCTCTAGCCTAGTTCGCACGTTAATCAGTTTGATTGACAGATGCCCGCGGCGAAGATCGAGTCCGCCAACCGCGTTTGCTCTTGCCGAAGAGCAGTGCACACGCCGCAACGCCAGCGAGCGGCACGATTCTATAGGCATATTCGCATAGACTGCGCACACACGCACCAAAAACTAAAGGTTATATCATCACGTGACTACGATGTCTCACATTCAATTTCACCGCGCTCACGACGTACCACTCACAGCCATGAAGCAAGCGCCCCTGGTCGCATCTGCGGTGAGAAATGTTACTATTTACATGTTGGTAGAGACATTGTTTCTACCGATTCGTTACTCCAGATGAATTTTCAGACGTGTAATGTAAGTTGCAGTAACCTGTCTATTTATTTATCTGTAATATTCAAGAGAAGCGAAACGAGCTGCACAAGAGTGCTGCGTGTGCGTCCTTGTTGCTTTCGAGAGTGGAAATTTCCATGCTGCAGGTGGAACGAAAGAACTTGCCCGAAAGAGGACAAACGCCCACGGACACGCCTGTAGGAGGCGCGATGTTCAGTTGGCAAAAAGATAGCGTGACAATCACGCTGTCGTCGCTGCACTGTTGAAATGTTGACTGAGTGGCGGCGTTGACGCGTTCGCACGTGGTGTTCCTTTGAAAACCGCCGCAAATGCCGCACGTGCATCTGTGACGCCATGCTCGTTCTTGTAGCCATTTTTATCAACGCTGCTATCGCGCGCTCCGCACTGTCTTCCTATATCATGACCGCCGTAGGGCGAGCTCGGAGCAAACTCGTGTGCCCGAGAAGCTCGGGCCATCCTGCATAGCACCCCAGGAGGTGACGCCACGATACGGTTATGCACCGTTCGCACTGCACAGTGTTAAAAAATAACTCACCAAAAGCGTCGTCGATGATGTAGTGAACTACGCCTCCAGGCCACAAAGGAGTCTCTTTTGTTCTCGCCCTAAGGTCGGAAACCTGCGGTGCACTCGTGAGAAACAAACCGAAACGTAAGCAAACGAGGCAAGAGAGCGAGGCCACCACTTTCCCGGCACCCGCATAAGCATGGCAATTAAACGCAAAGCAGTCATCAATCATAACGATGTATCAAAAGAAAAGAAAAAAAGAAGGTATTTTCCGACATAAAATGCTACGAGGATCACTGTATAGCTATTCTAATTGGAACGTTGGTGTTCCCGTCCTCCGAATCAAGGACGCGCCAAATTTCAAATCGAGGTTTGTTGAAAATATATTGATTTCACTCTTAATTTTCTGTCCGAACCTAGTCACAATATAGTCAGAGCCAGTAGCGTAGCCAGAAATTGTTTTCGGGGGGGAGTGGGGGAATAAACTTTACTTTATGTATGATCGTGCGTGCGTTTTTATGTGTGCGTTTATATATACATGCAAACTGACAAATATCGGGAAGGGGGGGGGGTGGACCCCTCCCCCCTACACCTCCCCTGTAGGACAGCGGTCAGAGCCCAGGGAAACGTACCGATGTGATTGGTGGCATGTAGATGTCCCCCTCGATGATATCTGTCACAGGAAAAGATGAACACAACTGAATTGCCAATGCGCAAATTAAAAAAGAAAGCATGATGATAAAAAATGGGTAAAAATCACGACGCATATAACAAGCAACTTTTGCAATACGCTTCAGTCGAGAAATCTAGAAAATGACTGTCGATACAAACACCATGTTGTATGCAAACAAGGCAAGACAATCAGCTTCAGAAAAACCCTAGAAAAACGCCCTAGTATTTATCACCTGCAAGTGCTGTAAGACCTAAATCCCTAAGAAATCAAGCTATGGCTTCATTTATGTATTCCTTTAATTTAGCTCTGTAGTTAACCCGCAGGGATTCGTGTTCTCTGGTTTGGAATCTCATCGTTTATTTGTTCACACTTTAGCAGTATAACTACAACAAGCTTGATCGAAATTAGTTTTTTTTAATGTTAGAGAAGCTCGGTTCCGGGAGCGAGCAAGGACAGCGCTGCAGCATTACATTTCAGGATGAAACTCCGCAGCGCGAAAAAAAGGCATAAGACAAGAGGAAAACGGCAATGACAAGCGCTACGGTAGCGCTAGCCTGAATAATAGCCCGATCTCTAGCATTGTGCATTTCAAGTCACGTTAGCTCCTTCTCGCGCAAGATAACCACTTCAATTCGCACGCAGCGAAGCGATACCAAAACATCGCAACGCGAAATGACCCAAGACGATCTGGCATAGCTATATGTAGTGGCAAATGTATCCCGTATGCAGGGCGTCATGCATGCGTTAATTTAGTTCGCCGCCTGGCTGTGTTATGGATGCACCATATTTGTTGGTATACCAGCCTACCACAACAACACAGTAGTGATTACGATATTTATAAATTAGGAACTGCACAAATTTCTTGTGGGTACGTTATGAGATAATCACGAGGTGCCACCCTTTTCATTAAATGGATGCACCACTCTCCATGGTGGTTCCTTGACCGATGTCAAAGGCTGCACCGGGCTAAAGAGTTGACGGGTGCTTTAAAAAAGACGTTTACATGTTGAACTAAAAATCAGCAAAAATACACGATTGTACACGATTTTTAATATGCGCGGTGTTATTCAGCAAACGCCGGCTCACGAAGACATGAGCCCGAAAAAAAAATTAACTTCCGTGAACTCCTCAGAACGTAAACAATGCAACAGTAGTCTGACTGATATATTCGTCCGATCTGACTGCGCCCTGTGCGTACACTTGTTCAATAAGACGGAATATGGCCAGCTGGTTTATGTTGACCTTGAGTGTGCGCTGATCTTCTAATCAGCACAGACTCAATGACGTGCAGGGGTGGTCAAAAGTTCCCAGGCCGCTGTCCCATGTAATCCTATGGCAGCGTGGCTTGGGAACTTTTGATCACCCCTGTACTTGTTCCTTGGGAGAAAGCGATTCGCGCTGTAGATATGAGAGCTACGTAAAAACAGGTCAGTTAGAGTTATTATCTAAGGCCGTCCTTTCGTATTTAGAATAATGTTTGCTTAGCTGCGCTTGGCGACAATGAAAAGTTGGGAGCCATTCAATAATACCGAAAGATCAGTCATTGGAAACAACCACGCAGAAGAAGAAAAAGGAAAATTTGTGGAAACCATTGACGATGGTTGTCATCATAAGCGAATTCCGAACGCTTGAACAAAAGTAATCACTTGAAGGCGTGCTTGACGGCAAGCATTCGATGCAGTGCGGAAAATTAGGTAACACTAGTTGTTTCATTGCGCAATTACATATAAAGTGTCGTCATCTGGTAGATATCTAGCAGTGGCTAATGGGGGAGGGGGGAGAAGGCAGCATGCGTGTGTCTTAGAGAGCTCTAATCATTGGCGTTCAGCATCGAATGCGCCCTGGAATTCAAGCATTGATACATATCATTGTTGCACGTTCGCCTACAGATGAATAAATGTTAACTCAAGCACAACGCACTTGGCGTCGGCCTAACGAAGTTCAACTTCCAATTACCACAATACGCCAGCATAAAAGCCAACTACGCATGAAAGACCAAATTGACAACATGAGACCAACTACCAACGCGTGCCCGAAATTACCAGCATGAAAATGCGCCTAAGAGCCAAAGGAAGGCATTCGGTTTAAAAGTACGCAGCCACTTAAGTCCCACGGCTAACACCCAAGTGCACGGTCAGCGATATTATGTGCCGTCGCACGTTACCTGGTATGTCGACGGCCCCTGTGTAGATTAGCAGACGCGGGTTTCGCCGAAGACAACGAGGGCAGCACGAACAACAGCAGTGGCCATAGAAATGCGGCCGCCATGACAGTCGTGGAAATGGCGTCGTTCGCCGGGCATGGCCTATTCTTCCGCGACACTGCGTCGGTGTCCGATGGCACGCATCCTGCCTCACCGACGCGCGTCTCAAGTCACTTCGCACCAGCTGTCGTTGCGGAATACCCTTCGCAGCCGTACTAGCAATGGGCAGACTGTATACAGAAGGACGAGCATTCTAGCCTCACTTATTGCGACCATGTCAACCGCTTTTCCCTGCGATTGTGACTTTCACGCGCGTTCTGGGCTTGTAATACTACTTAGATGTTATATAGGGGTCATTCCATGCCAACTGTCCCAGTCTGGGCGCTCGACAAAAATCAATTTCTCTGAAAAATCTGAGAAAATTACACAAATATAGACATTAGTTCTACAGTATTCTCCCAAAATATTTTGAGCAGCAAAAATTTTTCGGGCAGGTGAGCGCCATTTGAACTTCTCGATAGTGGTGGAAAACCAGGTACAAAAGAAAATTCGCTATAAATCGACCGTTTCATGCATTCATTCAAAACTTGCTTTTTCGTGTTTTGGAGCAGCGCGCTTTCACTATAGGATGGTGCTTAGAGTAGCTTTATATTTCACTCCTTGGCGCGTAGGTAAAATTGAGTAAATTGCAGCTTTTCGGGATTTTTTTCACAAAAGACGATTCTAGACCAAATACATCAATTATTTTTATAGAATCTGCATAACACGTACTATCTTTTAAAATTTTTGTTTTGCCTGTGTGCGACGCACAAGCTCCAAAATAAAATCCTGAACTTGGAAAAAACGCTACATTGGCCTATGTTCAGACGTCTGTAAACCCCTAATGTGGTCCAAGGAAAATAAGCAGAAAAGCGCATACGATTGAGAATCATAACACCTTTGTCCACAGAGAGTTTAATCGAAGTAGTTTTTGTTTTAGTCAAGAAAAAATTTTTGAAGTTTAGTCTCACCATTGCATTATTTTGCTATGGGGGCAGTACAAACGACTGAATTTACTCCATAAAAAAAAGAGGTAGTGTATTCGTAGCACATGGTTTTCAGCTCCTTTTGTTAGTGCTTTATAATGTATTACATATCAACAGGGCTGGGCAAAGATACTTGAAATTGTATCGCGATACGATACGGATACTCAGGCAAGAAGTATTGGAGATACAGATACAAGATACTCCCGCAATAATTGTATCCGATACGATACTTGGCAATTGTATCTTAAGATACTTCGATACATTCTCAAATTTGTTATTATAGATTCATATAATGTAGCAGCAAACGCCTACACACGAAAATGTGTGCCTGAACGTCACAACGAGTAGTTTCAGGCAATTTTATATAGGCACTGAATTTTCTATTGTCTCAACAGGTAAGTTGACAATACTTCATGCTCATAGACATTAAGGGCGCCGTCTGTATTGTGTTTCTGTACTCATTCAATGTGAATGTTTGATACACAACCACCTCTCTATTTTACTAATATTGTTTTTCTGTTTTAGGCCTTCTAAAATATTTTTCCTTTTACTAATCGCCACGTAATGGGAGCTATAAGCGCATGGGCGTCCGGAGGGGGGGTGCAAGGGGGGGGGCTGCCCCCCCCCCCTGGAATTTTGGATAATATCTTTCTATGCAGTAGCAATAAGCTGCACACGCGTTCGCTAGCACACAAAAGGTCCGAATATCCGTGTGAAACGGCCTTCAGGATTGCCAGCCAACTTTGCACGTTATTACATATTATTGACTAACCTTGCCGGTCAAGTTACGGTAGTGACACCCTCCCACACCCCCCCCCCCCCCCCATGGATGCACCCCCCTGGAAAATTTCTGCGGACGCCCTTGTATAAGCGGCAATAGTGCGAATAGCGGCGGTGTCCTGCGACGCCTTGTGCAACTATACAATACGTCTGAGACATATCCGTGTGCGTATGTTCTCTCGTTGAAGAAAAATTGCTAAAAGATTGCACGTTAGTGAGTATATCAACAAGAATCCCTTACGCCAGCGCTAAGTAGAACATGGAAACTGATTGCGTTTTTACGTCATCTACGTATACACCAAAAGTCTCAAACTCAGCCTATAGCCGGCGGGCTGTAGTCGCGAAATTTAGCTCAAAGGGCTGGACAGTGAAGATGGTGGGGTCGGAGAGAGTTTGAACAAAATGACGTTACCATTTGAAAGGAAGCCTTTCCCATATCTCATATATAGGTCATTTCTGAAGGGGATTTGGAGTCAGAGAACATCGATACCGATGTACACACGAGTGAAATCTGGACGCCGATTGAAATATAGAGTTTTTGTTTCACGGTTATGTTTCAGCACACCACATCTTCCTCACGAAAGAAATGCTTGAGACGACCAGTTATGTCTGCGTAGCTCACGAACATACTTATTTAGAAAAAAACAAATAGGACGGAGACGGTCATGTGTGCCGGCCGGGCAGCTAGCGAACGGTCTCAAACCCCGTATACACCATGCGTTATACCCCCCCCCCCCCCTGAAAGAAAAAGTCGCTATCAGCGTTGTTACTGCTGTACACCTGCGGATATACGGTATTGTGCAAACGTCTTTTACGGACAAGGTAAAAGCCCACACCGGTATTTGCGCCGTCGTGCGAAGGCTTATTGACGTTATTGGGATGATATGGCAAACCCTAGCTGGTCGGCAAGCTGAGAACGCCTCTCATCAATTGCAAAAATGACAAGCAAGAACCGCTGTCAGCGTAGTGTATAAAGAGTTGTCCTGTGAAGCAGCTAAAACAAGCCCCTATAAGTTGTTTGGAAGGAAACTAATGTACTTTGAGCAAGAAGGGCAAAACTTTTAAGATACTAACAGACATTTCATTCCAATGAAACAAAATAGATCTCAAGAAATTTCATGAAAATTTCTTGAGATTGAGGGAACAAAACAGGCATTCAGCAAAACAAGGTTTCTCGAATCGCGAGAAGGGTGGCTCCTAATGATTTTCATTATTATAATGCAAATTCAGTTTCGCTATTTTCTTAAGCGGTAAGGAGAATATTTTGTACTGTATACTCAAGACACGTCCATAATAATATATTTGTTTTCAAAATCACCTTGGCAACATGTAAATGTGTAAACAGCAGTAGAAATAAAGCAGACAGTTAGAAGAATAAAGCAGAAATCTTATTTTGGGAGCGCTTTACAAAAGACATCGCAGTGACCAGACCGGAAAAGCAGTGCAGAGACCTAGGTAATGTATGTGATGCAAAATGACAGCTAAGAAAGCACTTGTGCTAATAATCAATTATGATTTCATAATTCTTTGAATAATGTAGATGGAAGTGAAAAATACGGTACGCCAAGATATTTTCTGTTGGGTAAACGCTTGTTCTATTAGGTCTAGCATCAATCGCTGCCTGTTTTTCACGCAGGTATGTTATATTCCTGATGCCTATAGCTATCGTTCCGACGACCGCTTCTTATTGCTGCGTTCTGCCCGAACAGTCTTTGTTTGTTGCTGTCGTGTTTGCACTGTTCGATAGCCTTCTCTTGAGTGGTGACGTCGAACTTACCCCGGTCCTAGAGGTGTCCCTTCAGCTAATACTGCTAAGACAACAGAGGTTAACACCCCCGTTGCGAGTAGCACTGGCAGCTCAACAGGTTCCCCAACCGACATGGCTAATCTTCTTGCGCAACTACTGGATGGCCAGAAAAAAATTGCAATCGATTTGCCGATATCAAGGAAGCATTTAACTCGCGGTTCGAAGCCCTTGAGAATCGTGTATCTGCACTCGAATCTTCCGCAGCTAATACTAATTGTGTGTGACAAATGACACGCTTAACTCTGAAATCGCGTCACTTAAAGAATCTGTCACCAAACTCAGTTTAAAATCAGATGATTTAGAAAACCGCTCGCGCCGAAACAATATTCTTTTACATGGATTATCGGAAACTCGTGATGAAAATACCGACTCTTTGCTGAATGCTGTAACACAGGTGCTATCTGAGCGCCTTCAATACGATGCCCAGATATTGAGCGATGTCATCGCATAGGCAGATCGCGTGAAGGGAGAACACGACCAGTCATAATGAAAATCTTTGATTACAGGGAAAAAATGCGCGTCCTGAAATGTGTTTCGAACTGAAAGGGTCCGGTCTGTACTAACTGAAGATCTATCCCCGAATGTGCGCACCTTACGAAAGAATCTGTGGGACGCAAACTGCCAGTTATCGAGATAACGGATCCAGAGTAAAACTACGGTGTGATCATGCCTATATTGATGACGTGCGCTACATCTGGGACAATAGTACAGATCCTTAAAGCGTGATTCTATGGTGCCACTAAAGAATCGTTGCTTCAAAAATTAAAGCAACGTCTCGTTGACTGCCAGGGATTTCTAAAATCTCAGTATTTTGTATTTAAATGCCAGAAGTATTGTAAAAAGCTCGTGCCTTACTTGCTCTTGTTACGTCGTACTCTCCCCATGTAGTGGCCATAACGGAAACCTGGCTACATGAGTAGTGCTTGATTGTGAATTTACCCCACCCGGTTATGTAGCAGTACGCAATGACCGATCACGTGGTAAAGGTGGTGGTGTAGCGCTACTGATTCGTTCTGACATCAATTTTTTGTGCTCCCGACACACCAGATGTTGAACTAGTTTGGTGTAAACTATGTTTAAATAAACTGTCATAATTGTGGTGTATGCTATCGTGCACCAGGTTCTTGCTTAGAATATTACAAAGGCTTAGCACATTTATGCACAACATGACTTCGGTACCTCAGAATTTGTCTTTATGGGGAGTTAATGCACCGGGTATTAACTGGCAAACGAAAAGTTGCACTGGGCAAGAAATTTCTATTTGTAGGGAACTTGTATCTATTCCCTAACCCTGGGCCTCACTCAAATTGTACAATCTCCAACTCGCACAACGCTCTCCTAGACCTCGTTTTCCTCAGTTCTCATTTAGTTCAAACAGCATTTCAGTGCGACGTAATTGATGGCATTTCCGACCACAAAGCGTGCACATATCGCTTCCATCCGTCTAATTAAACAGCAGCCTAGCATTACGCAGTTCATGATTTCGTTCATGCTGATGATACCTCTATCAGATGTGCTAGCTTCCAACTTTGATCTTTTCAGGCACTTTGTAGTCACGGTCACGTTGACATTAGTCAGCGCATTTGAGCATGTCGTGAAGTTATGCATTGATCAATTCGTTCCTCTCAAAACCAAAAAAGAAATCCGCAGATTCCATGGATGAATCGCAGCTTGCTGCAAACTTCACGTCGGGTTCGTCGTCTGCGCCGTTTGAAAAAGACAGGTAATCCAGATGTTATCAGTCGCTTTAACACTGCTGTGATAGATCTGCGTAAAAAATGGAATGTGCTAGGAACTTTTATTTCCAAATTGAACTTCCAGCATTATTAAAATCTAACCCACGCAAATTCTGGTTTCTATTAACCCCGCTAGAACCGATACAGTTTCCTTTATATTAGATGGCACGGCAGTTTCAGACCCTATTAAGATAGCTAATGCGTTCAATATCTATTTTCAGTCAGTGTTCACGCACGACAATAATGCTCTCCTTCGCTTAGAAGTTCTAATCCAGAGCTGTCCGTCGACGATCTGGTAATTAGCACAGATGGTATCCTAAACTTGATTCTCAAGTTAGATACGAAGAAGTGCACTGGCCGCGATAACATTCCAAATAGCTTTCTGGTGCGATACGCCCTGTGGTGTTCACGTTATTTGACCATCATTTTTAACAAATCTTGTCTCAAGTACAGTCCCGAGTCCTGGAAGTTAGCCAAGGTCCTGCCTATGCTAAATCAGGAAACAGACAACTCCTCTCCAACTATAGACCCATATCACTTACTTCCAATTCTGGAAAGCTGCTCGAACACATCATTATAAACATAACTGAGTTTTTGAATCGAATAATCTTCTGTCCTGCACACAACATGGATTTCGTCGCGGCTTCAGCACAAACGCAACTAATGGAATTTTTCACATGGTATTATTAGTAATTTAGATTAGTGGTAATCAAATTGATGCAATATTTATAGATTTCTCGAGGCTTTCGACACCGTTATACACAGCAAGCTTATAGGTAAACTAGGTACTTTAAATAATCCGCAATTAATTGACTGGTTAGCAAGCTTCTAAACTCGCGCTCTCAATTCGTCATTCAATTCCAAGTCCTCGTCCAGCAGTAGAAGTTAATCTGGTGTCCCACAGGCTCCGTTCTCGGTCCCCTATTATTTCTGATTTTTATAAATGACCTTCCCAGCAATATTAGGTCCAAGTTCGCCTGTACGCCGACGACTGTGTACTTGACCAGGTAATACTTCCTAATGATCTTGCCATACTTCAGATTCTTTCTCGCAGTTTTGTTTGGTGCTCGGATTGGCAGATGCAGATAAACTTCCAAAAAACAGTATTTTGTCTTTCACGAACAGCCATCTCCATCACAATATGCATACTCCTTCAACAACATCGCAGTTCCCCGAGCACAGACATACAAATACCTTGGCGTTATGTTCACATACAACATGCAATGGTCGCATCACATAGATTACATTACATCTAAAGCATTAAAAAAATTAGGTTACTTAAGACGTACATCATCTGCATCGCCAAAATCCACCAAATTACTAATGTACAAAACACTGATCCGCCCTATATTAGAGTACGCTTCGTGTGTGTGGAATCCATACAAGTGTGTGACGTGAATAAAATTGAATCTGCCCAAAGGAAATCTGTTCGCTTCATTTTTCATCGCTATGACCATGATTTTTCGCCCTCATCTGCAATGAAATCTTTGAAGTTATCTCCACTGTGCGCTAGGCGTGATATTGACTCTTTGAAACTTTTGAACTCTTATGTTCATTCATCATGCCGGCTACTAATGATAATTACATCGTGTATGCTAATGCTCTTACAACTAGACGTGGTCACAATCTTAACATAAGGCCATTCTTCGCACGTACTAATATGTTCAAATACAGCTTTTTTTCCGAAAATTATTGTCTACTGGAACGATCTACCCGGTTCTGTTCGTGAAATGAATATGTCAGATTTTTTGGAGGCACTTGAATGACATTGTTGTCCTTTTTTTTTTCTTCTTCTTCTTTTCATTTATGTACCCGGTTGTGCTCAAGAGGTGGCGATATTTGTTCTGAAGAAGAACTTGTTGTGCTGTTACTGTTATTCTTTCCTATTGTATGTACCCCACTCCTGCAATAGCCCTGCATTGGGCTGCAGTATTTGAAAATAAATAAATAATAAATAAATAATAAATAAATAAATAAATAAATAAATAAATAATAAATAAATAAATAAATAAATAAATACCAGTGGTGCTAAAGTTGCTAGAATCTTATTTGCATATAAGTTAATTCACTGCATGCAAGTCAAACTTACATCCACGAGATCCTTCACATCGCTGATATGTAAAATCCATGCGACGCAAAGCAACCCCATTCTTGCACGCATCACATTTCGTTACGGGGCAAGACGCAAGAGAATGTTCAATCACGACACTGTAGCAACATCAGAATTTGTGCGATAGACACCGCACCCAGTGGAGTACCCGGCGCAAGACAGTGGCTAAGAGCAAGTGTCGCGGCATTGGCGCAACTAAAAAGGAAAGAAATCGAGAAAAAAAGAAAGGTACGTGGGCTGGGCGTAGACGTCCGCGTGCTTGTCTTCCTGATCTTCTACCATCACTAGATGACTCTATGGCGTCAAAATAAATACCGTCACTGCCCTTAGACTTATTCAGATGGCTTAGCGGCACCAGTACCAGCTCGAGAAGCGAGCTCTTCCAGCGATTATTGTTTCGCACGGTTGTGTTGCGATAGATGTATTTTGTATCTTAATACGCGATACATTTTGAATGTATCGGAAATACATATACAGATACTCGTTTTTCGAGACGTATCGCGATACAGATACAAGATACCCATAGAGTATCTAAGATAGTATCTAAGATACATGTATCTTCGATACTGCCCAGCACTGCATATCAAGGAGATGATAAACAGAGGTAAAAATATAACAATACCACTGGCTTTGATGCCGAAATTCCCCAATTATGAATCGCGTTACTTATTGCATGCGGCTCTGAGAATCAATTGGCGTCAAAATAAGTTAAGTCTCAAAGTTCATAGAAACCGGAGAAAGGAGGCGTGAGCGTGGTCATTTATAGCGGATCCAAACGGAGTTCATCTAAGTATTCCGCAACGAACGGCACATGATGTGACAACGCGCCGCGTATTCACGCATTCCGTCCGTCGTCCGCGACACTACGGACGGGATATGCCAAGCTATTTTTCGCATCCTTATTTGGATGGTTGCAGAGCAATTTTGGTTAAAGTAGAATTTGTCTGTCTGGTAACATGCATTATTTTACAGTTATTATGAGATCACAAACAGCCTATTTTATGGCGTAGTTGTCCGGCGCCGCCGCCGCCGCCTCCGGTGTGCGTAAACAATGCAATAAGTAACGTGATTCATTATTGGGGAATTTCGGCATCTAAGCCAATGGTATTGTTATATTTTTACCTCGGTTTATCATCTTCTTGATATGTAATATACATTCTAAAGTACTAACAAAAGGAGCTGAAAACCATGTCTACAAATACACTACCTATTTTTTTTTTTTTTATGGAGTAAATTCAGTCGGTTTGTACTGCCCGCATAGGAAAATATGCAATGGTGGGACTAAACTTCAAATTTTTTTTTCTTAACTAAAACAAAAACTACTTCGATTAAACTTTCTGTGGACAAAGGTGTTATGATTCTCAATCGTATGCGCTTTTCTGCTTATTTTTCCTTGGACCACCTTAGGGTGCTACAGACGTCGGAACATAGGCTAATGTAGCGTTTTTTCCAAGTTCAGGATTTTATTTTGGAGCCTGTGCGTCGCACACAGGCAAAACAAAAATTTTAGAAGATAGTACGTGTTATGCAGAGTTCTATAAAAATAATTGATGTATTTGGTCTAGAATCGTCTTTTGTGAAAAAATCAAAAAATCCCGAAAACGCTGCAATTTACTCAATTTTACCTACGCGCCAAGGAGTGAAAAATATAAAGCTACTCTAAGCAACCGTCCTATAGTGAAAGCGCGCTGCTCCAAAAACACAAAAAGCAAGTTCGATGAATGCATGAAAATCCATTTATAGCGAATTTTTCTTTCGTACCTGGTTTTCCACCATATCGAGAAGATCAAATGGCGCTCACGTGCCCGAAAAATTTTTGCCGCTCAAAATGTTTTGGGAAAACACTGTAGAAGTAATGTATATGTGTGTAATTTTCTCAGGTTTTTGCAGAGAAATTGATTTTTGTCGAGCGCCCCGACTGTGACACTTGGCATGGAATGACCCATAGAATTCGTTCTATACCTTCACGGATTCGTATATGGTTATTGCGGCAGCATTTACTTCCTCAGAGGCTGGCATTCCACCATTCCCATTGACCCCCAATAATCAATGTCTTGCCCCAGTTGCGAGTTTCTTCTAACGTCGGCGAGTTTGTTCATTTGATCACACCACGTTTACTTCGCTGTCATCCTCGATTACGCTTCATATGTTCTGTCGGGCATCAATTTGTAAGGTACCCAGATAAACAATGAAATTACCGATGTACATAATGGAACAGTCATATAGGTTAGAAATGCAGTGGAACTCGTGAGTATTATTTGGATATCATTGGTACCGATAGTGTCCCAAGAGGGGTGGGGAGAAAAAAACTTTGAAAGGCAGGAAGGTCAACCAAGCAAACATCTCGCTAATATATAAACAAAGGTCCAAATTATTAAGTGGCATATTACATGACATGATATGATATGATGATATGATATACGATGTGATATGATACAGCTTTACCGGTTCAACGCAGCCCAGGAGCAAAACTAGCAGCTGCAACTCCTGAGGCAATAATAACTGCGCCCTGTCGAAGTTTTGAAGGCCTCATCTTTCAACCTTTAACGAGATTGCAGAGATCGTAGACGGAGTCACGACAAGCGCTCTTGTCGACACGGGCCGTTTGTGTGATCAGTGAAGTACACCCCCGCAAATTGAACAAATTTGTGGTGGTGTACCACGGCAATCCCACGCCTCGCCGTGCGTGGCTTTGCCGTGTTCGGGGAAAGGGGATCCTGGGGTCGAGCCGACGCTGGGCGCTTGGACCTTTAAAGGGACACTAAAGAGAAACAATGAATTGGTTTAGATTGATAAAGTGTGCTCGGAGAACTCTTGTGTAGTTTATTTCACACATAGGTTTATTATTAGAGGAGAAAAAAAAAGTTCAAAGTTTCATTTTTAAATTTCGCGCCGAACTTTGTAATTCGTGATGTAAAAGACTTCAAAGAGCATTTAACGTATTTGGCACCACTGCCTCGACGAAATTTCCACAAACTCGTTATGTCGAGTCTCTGGCCCCCTCAAAGGACAATGTACTTCGATTTAACCGATTAGGAACTACGTAGGCCCAAGCAGGCGCCGTCAAAAATATGTGACGTCACGGCAAATGGTGGGGAATTCCAAGGTGGCGTCGCCACCTGTATTTTTTTCGCGCGTTTTCTCGCTTATTAAGCGTCTTCGCGCAGAAGCGTGTGTTTTGGTATCGTGGAAGTACTTTACTAATGCGAGAAAATCGTTTTGCTCTTTAGTGTCCCTTTAACAGCCCCCGACAGAGGCAACACACCCCTTTGGCTTCACGTAGACGGCACCCCTGCACACCACCCAGGGTAAACGGCAGCCGCCTTTTCAAAAAGGGTCTCAAGCATCCCTAAAAAAAAGAAAGCGATTTATTAGTTGTCGCACAAAGAGATGCGACAAGCTATAAGTCCGTTAAAAGTGTTTGGATGCGAGCTCGTGGATCTATCTAAAAAAACAACGCTAATTTACACACGGCCAAGAGAACATCACACGAAGACGGACGCTGAGTCCCCCATTTCTAACTAAAGGGGTACTGACACAAAATTTTGCGGCCGAGATAGCATGTGGGATCGATTCCCGTGAACATGCGTATATCATCTGCCACGGCCGGACTAAGGCGCGCGAGCGTTCAGTACGCTCGGCCGCCTTTCAGTCAGGCCGTGTATCTGCAAAATATCAACAGCGAAAAATTGAAGGACACTTTGTAAATTCCAAAGTGGGTTCGGCGAAAGCCTGTGGCCATTCGACTGTCATGGTATCGGGGGAATCCATATTCTTGGAGCGCTTCTCCGAACCGCTTGCCGTGGAATCATCACTGGGCCGCTTGGAGAATAGACTAACTCGACTGCTGTAACGAGACGTCTGACCAAGGAGCGTTGCCGCGCGCCGCGCTGTGCCATCCCGTGATGCTAAGAGAGTGTGAGGGGGCACGGACAGACGCCGCCGACGGACGCCGCCGTCGCATAGCAAGAGTTGCATGCGCCGCTGTGCCATCACGTGATTGCTGAGAGAGTGTGAGGGGGAGAGGCCACAGCTGGCACCATTCCAGGGCACGGACGGACGGACGCCGCGAGTATCAGACATTAAAGGCTTCACCTTAATATAGCTTGGAAGGTATACTATAGAATTTTGAAGTTCGCGTACGCGATCCAAGTGTTAAACGCCGCGCCTTGTGACATTGACGCCCTTGAAAGTGACTCGAAGGCGACCCCGCTACTTCCCCGACGTCACCACGCTGCAGCCGATACAACAAGTTATGATGACGTCATACTCGACATTTTTCTTTTGCCGCGCTTGCGCCAGCAGACTGCTTTCGGCGGCTGCTCGCGAGCCCGTGGCCACGGGGCACGCGCGTTGAAAGGTTTGTGTTTGGCGACACTGCTTTCCCGTTTCCTCTTCGAAAGGACTTGTTGATTTCCTTGTTCTGTATGGGCCACGGTGTAAGAATATACTCAGGTGATGACACTCTTCCTCCAACGCATGGGAAACCGCAATCCGCGCGCGTCCACATAATGTTCGGGTTCTCATCAGATGACTTGCAGAGGGCGCTACGAAAAGCGGGGCAGTCGTCTCCATAGCAACGCGCATGCTGCTGATAACGTGCATTTTTCTGTGCCATTTTGCTGGATAATGTGCATTCGCCAAGCGGCGTCGAGGGGCGAAATCGAGAGAGCAACAGGAGAGGGAACGGCGAGAGCGGCGGCGATGACGCAGCACCACCGTGATTCGGCTACTCGCGGGCGCTCTCCGCCTCAAGCCGTTAGATGGCGCACCGCTCAACGGACCGACGACCGAACATTTTCTGGCCGCTTAGGCGAGCGCAGTGTCAACACCTGAATATTCTTACACCGTGGTATGGGCTACGGACCGCGCGGAAGTGCGTCACAGTTCTATGTGCTGACGTGTTCAAGCACTACACACGCTAGGTGGTGATAGTTGCACTCGGCGGCTTGACGTTTTTGGAGCTCTCTCAAACCGAACCTGAGACGGGTCGGTAATTAGGTGCCTGTAATTAATTATTTGTCGCGCACTGCAGCAAACGATGTGCCGTGTTATGGCTAAGATGCCCCAGCAACACATTGCAGCAAAAAAAACGCGAGGCCAAAATTTTTGTGGCTTGACTCGGGGCCAGTCTTATCACGGTTTTCCTGCGGTTCGATGACCACCTCCCCCTCTCCCAAGTCGTTGCTGCGGGCAGCGAAAGGTTTGAGGTCGGAGACGTTAACTAGACCACCGACTTGCCTCCCTTGAGAGTCAGCCACTTTGCACACCAGAGGCGACACTTTGGTCTGCACTCGGTATGGGCCCAACCACTTGGCCGACAGGGAGGCAGAGATGCCTTTGGCGGCGTCACTGAAGACGTGATTACGCCTGAAGACGAGATCGCGGACATCGTAGTGCATGTCCCGATGCTACCGGTCGTATTGAGCCTTCTCTCCAGCTCGCGAAAATCCCGCCAGTTTAACAGTTGTGAGTTGTGCCCATTCGCGTCTCCTCGCAGCTTTCCTATACAATTTAAATGTCAAAGTCACACATGCTCGTGATTTACATTTCAAGCGAAGCTTTAACTCGCAGATTTCGGCGCCGTACACGAGAAACCTGGCGCCGGCGAGCGTACAGAAATGCAGCCCTCGAAGGTGCACCGGTCACATATATGCGTATTTGTATGCGCCGTTATCCAATAACTGATGCTCTCTGGATCGTGGGCTACTCGGCCGTTTCCGATATGGCAATCTGATATTTTACAGAGGTCATTTGTCATTTCACGTTGCCACATTTCGTTGTTGCCTGGATATGAACGCACTACAATTGTTGTCGCCTGCAGCAGCAAGTGAAGTGTTGCGCTGCTAAGAACGTGGATGAAGGTCTGATTACAGGCATGGTCGGAGGAAGGAAACAGCTAGGAGGGAGCATTGCGCAATGCGATGGAAATAAAGACAAGAAAATAAGTACGTCAGGCACGTGCACACCAAGCTTCGCTTGCCCCCATTTTACCGATGAGGCAAAGGCTCCTGAATCTTTTCAGCTGTTATCGGCTCTGCTATGATATTGAGTATGCCGTGGAGCTTCGCACGGCAACGTATGCGTACGTATGTATATACATTCTACCTTTTTTGTTGTTGTTACAATTAATGCTTGGCGTTTTTTGTATGGATCTAACTGTATGTTATGTATAACGCATCAACTGAATGTATTTGCATCCACTCCTGCTAGGGCCTCTAAATAGGCCTGCAGTATCCTCTAAATAAATAAAATAAATAAATAACAGCAGCTGTAGTATTTGGTGCCACTGCTACTCAAGACGCCTGCTTGCACTCACAAAATTTGACTGTGTGGCTTTGTTCTTGCTTTTTTCTTTTTCTTACGGCGAAAATTAATAGCTCTTTAGTTGACAAAGCGTCTTCCCTCTATATTCTGCATTTACAGGTGACACAGAAGGCAGTTGCAATGGTATCTTGTGAATAACTTGTAATCTTGTGTAGTTCACGATGAAAGGAACATTTATATCCCACAACTGGAATGAAACCCAGAGACCGGTTTGGAGAGAAAGAGAATAAAAAAACTCAACTTGGCGTAGCCTACTCTGAATTTCAAACTGCGCGGGCCTGAAACCGAAACCGAGAATGCACATTTGCGACACCGTCCGCTTGTGGTGCCCAATGCGTTTATTAGGGAAAGGAACCAGGCAGGCCAGTGACCAGGCAGGCGACCAGGCTTTCATGCTTCTATGCGAGCACTATGCGTGTCTTGTTTCCCTTTGTTTAGTTGTTCTGTGCTCACTCTCGTTGGAGGACTCCCTATGTACCAAGCTTTTTCTTTAATTGTAGTTTTTGTCGCGAGCAGGTCTAATGAGTGATTTTGAATTGTAAACGTCGGATCACTATTCATGCTGCATTCAACACCACCCCTTCCCCCAGCTTCGGTAAAAGACATTTGGGATGAGATCGACTTTCCCGTACCGCTATGGGCTCACCGGTGACGGCGATGTTCACATCGGCAAAGCTCGTTATCCGAGCGAACTTTCCCGCCCCTGTCAAGCCAGCTCGACGCAGCGGTGTTGGCTGTGCGAAGACGTTGCTACTTGGAACGACGTTATCAGTCGCTTCGGTTATGAGTTGTGGGAAAAGCAGACCGGTATGCTCTGCCGAACAATACCGCATGCCAGGGGCTTCGTGTATGAGCAAGTCACGCAAGTTTCGTCCACCCTATCCGCTCTCCTCGAACGGCACTTGTGCATTGATGAGGTAAACTTTACTTACAATGCCTTATTATGGGTCTCTGACCTCCAGAGGCACCATGTGAAGCTCATACGTCCTGGCAATTCTGTTCGCCACGTGAAGGTTTCGTGCAGTTGCACTCATTCGTGCGATCCATTCCAAGTCGCCGACTTTAGTTCTTTGGCGACTTTGGAAACTCTCGTTTTCGAGGGCTTCCACATCTCTGCCGATGCGGTCTCTAAGATAGCTTCGACATTATCTTGCAATGCAGCTACACTGAGGAAAGTGGTGATTGAATACGCACGCATGTCGCAAGAAGGTAGCGATCTATTGTGGCGTAGCCTGCAAGGATGCGTTCGCCTAATGTCAGCTTCGCTGTCGTACACATGCTTTCCCGGAAGCGTGGATCAATTGGTCCGTCTTTTGCAGTCGTCCCATACATTAGAACAAATGAAGGTTCCAACAATGACACACGCAAAGCATGTGAATCAGGTAGCTAAGGCGCTAAGGAATAGCACATCTCTGCAAGATATTTACATCTGTGATGCATCAACTTTGTCAATGGCACCAGTATTCACAGCTCTTCAATTTCACTCGAGAATAAAATGCTTGCATTTAGTCAAGTATGCCATCTTTAGAAGCCAGGGAACATCTGTAGCATCGATGCTCCGTTCAAACAAAGTACTTCGGATATTAATTATAGAACATGGTTCCCTATCCACGTGTGGTGCTGAGGAGCTTGCAAAGGGTATAAGGGAGAACTCGACACTACAGTGCTTAGAGTTCCTGTCATCAAGCGTTGGCGCAGCTGCCATTTGCTGTCTCTGCAAAGCACTTGATCAAAACAAGACCTGAAGAGGCTGAAGTTCAACAAATATTATGCGCTGAACAGCGAAAGGTAACATGCTACATGTGGCGTCTCGATCATGAACATAGTATGGCTATATACCAGGACTGTACTTTCTATTGACCCATAAGTAAGACTGGCTGTGTTGAATTGCAAAATGACATGGACATAATTGAAAGATGCCACTCAGACTGGACAATGAGTGCAAATACCAAAAAAAGCTAAGCTATAATTTACCACGTGCAGTGAAATTACAAAGGACACACACTCTTGTGGGTGTATAGTTTCTGCTGCATGTAAAACTTCTATTGAATGGGCTTGAGCACTGTCTCGTCTTGGCTAGCATGATTATTTTAACCATGGTTCATCCACCTGGCCAACATATTGCAGTTATTCATTGGTGCCTATCTTACACCTGTATGGTTACCTTCACAATCAAGCAGAAATAAAATAGTGAGAATAAGTTATAGTAAGGGTCAATTCAATTGCCAAATGACAGTATAACTAGCATACCTGTAGAAATGATATGAAAGCGAACAGAATGCTATGTGTTCTGTTATTTAAAGACTTCACATTGAGGACTTTCATTTGTGTAGACTCCCTTCCGAGTGTCAGTAGGCATAAGAGGAGACAAAATAAGTCGACTGATAAAGTATTGTTTGAAAACTCTGTTGTCAGTATCATTATTGGTATGAAGAAAAAACAAAGTCCATATTAAAATTTTGCACTGCAAAACACCCTGTATCAGGGGCGTAGCCACGTTAGGGCACACCGGGCCCGTGCCCCCCCCGAAATTTTTTTTTTGCCATAGCATACAGAGCAGAAAATGACACTCGACCACACCTGCCTGCTTCCCCACTACAGATCAAGGAGGTGCCCCCCCGAAAAAATTTCTGCCTACGCCCCTGCCTCGTATGTCATTGCAACTGTGAAGACCAAGGTGCATATGTGGTAGCATTGAAGAAAAAGATATTGACGGTAGAGGGTCATGAATCTGAGTGTCGCATGCTTAGACAATGGCAAAGAAAATGCCAGGCTGTGAGCAAGTAAGCAAAGAAATGAAAGAACGGGGGCCAATCCAGAGGTGCATGGAGGTCTGAAAGGACCAATCTGTGAGGACCACGGAAGTCCAAGGCAACCAAACAAACGATGGGAAAGATTGACGCACTGTAGTGCAAGAAAAGTTAGCCATGTTTGCAAAACAGGGAAAGAGAGGGAAGAAAGAAGTCAGAACATCGGCCATGTGTCGGGGCATTGAAGACGAGCCATTGGGTTTTGAACCTCAGCCAACAAGGTTTTGCCTGAGGCCAGAGCAACTAGTGTCAATGGCTGGCAGAGTTTGGAGCTGGCTTTCCAAAAGTTTTCTTGCAGTAAAAGTAGTGTTTTTGATATTGTGCAAGGCTAGTTACTAAATAGGTGAGGTGGTTTCTTCCTTTGGTGTCCCTTTCAGATGCCTCAGTGAAGAGCTTTTTTCAACTTGCATATTACGTTGATCTGAAAGCATATTGTACATTTTGACCAAAGCAAGCAGTTTGGTTGCATTGTTTACAATTCTTATCTTTCTAACTTCTTTATAGGGCGAGCTTGGCAGCTGTGCTGGGGAGCAGCAGCTCCTATGATCGTGTGCTGGTCCCACTTGTTGACGCCGACGTCAAGAGCATTTTATCACATCATACCAAGGTTCAGCTCTTCCCACGGAACTCAGCCTAGACAACATCTGTGACATTTCTTCTGTGCTTTTCCAGGAACTCTGTGAAGCCCTAGCTTTAAGCACTACGGTGCAGACTCTGAAGGTGTATGAGGGCCACGAACCAGTCAAGGGAGACTTATTTTCATCAATGCTGAAAGACAACAAGTCTATCACATCTTTGGAGATTTCCTGCACTCAGACCCTGCTAGTTACTGTCAGCGGTAAAGGTTGCTGCAGCACTTATCCACAACACAACTCTGCAGAACTCAGTGTTTGCTTTGCCTCTTAAAGTTGGACCGTTACACAGCCTTATCATTCTGCCACATGCTTTCTAAGAATGAAGCTTTGTGCAAGGTCTTTATAAAGATATCTCATGAGCTGTGTGATAAGAGCCTAGAACTGCTTTCAACTGGAGTCCAGAACAGTGAGGTACTGTTGGAATTTGGCACAGGAAAGGTAAAGATTCCACTTAATTGCACCACCTACCCTATGTTCAAGACCCTGCAGCAGAACAACAGCGATTGAATAAAGCAGTTATGTTTGTTCAGCATAAGAGGGACAGGCAGTGTGCTGTGGCTTTTGAGTACCTTTGCAGAAAGCTCACTTTGTCTCCTATGTGGCAAGGGTGGCAGGACAAAGCATTTCAGAGGCCTATCAGAACATTAAGTCCTCTCAGCGCTATCTTTTTGACAACTTCTTTGTCATTGCAGGAATTGTGCGACATTCTGTTCAGTGTATCCTGGCCAGGGAACCAGATTGATGCTTTGAATGCAGATAGTTGGCGTGCCATGCTCAGTATGTCAAATGTCAGATATTAGTGCCTGAGGACATGTGACATAGAATTGATATCTCTTATGGCTATGTTTTCATAATTTGTCTGCTTTTTGTATGCATTAACTTTGCCTCTGTGTGTTTGTCATTTGCATGTGTGCTTGAGTCACTCTCATTAACTGCTATTGTATATATTACATTTACTGGTCTTCACAGTATAATAACAAATGCAGTGGCTTGTTTTAAACCTGGGGACAAGTGGTTGCGTGACCAGCCACTGCTGATATTGCAAACCGCTGTTAATGATTTGTCTGTTCAAAAAGTCATTTTTGCAGTATTGTAAATTAGCATGTACAATCAGCAGTGATAGACCAGTTCAAGGAATGTCAATTACATGTACTTATAAGTGGTAATAAGCTCAGGCTACTACTGATAAGGTCCATTCACACTTGGTGGTAAAGTGCTTTGAATGAGAAGGCATGGTAATCATTATGAGCTGGAATGCTACCACGTGTACTTATATGGGTACTATGACACCAAAAGAAAGGAAGATGGGAAACACACCAATGGCAGACAAGACACCTGATCCCTAACGTCTTCGTTACAATTGTTTTTCCATGCCATAATACTTATACCAGTATGTCTGACCAACTACCACAATCTAATACTCTGCCACATGTGTGTGAAGTAGTCTAATTCAATTTGAAGATTCCAAAGGCTAGGTGCCTTTGTTGATGCATTGGTGTGTGCAGTGATGGGAAAGCTGCTACAATTGCTCCAAGCTGCTACATTTAATTAAAGCTGCTACATCTATGCTACAAATGAGCACCATTGCTCCAACCTGCTACATTCGTGAAAGCTGCTACATCCATGCTACAAATGAGCAGAACTGCTCCAAAGCTGCTACGCATAGCCTCCGAGATTACCTGGCAATGCGCCGCTTTATCTCGGAGGCCACGTCAAGGGGATTTGTTGGCTCTGTTTGTGAAAAATGCTGGTGAACTTCTTACAAGGTTCCTAAAACTGTTTCAGGGAACCGAACCCCTGCTTCACATTCTTTTTATGAAATGGTGATGCTGCTAAAAAAATCTTGGGAAGGTTTTTAAGGACTGAAGTGTTTCAGGCAAAGTCAGGCAGTCAGCTCGCATTCATTGATGTTGAGTCCTCTCGGAACTGGAAACAACATGTGAGGTAGGAGCAGACACCGAAGAAGCTATTAAGACCTGGACTGCTGCAGAGAAAGCTGCGTTCCGGCTTGGAGCAAGATCGTTCTACATTACATGTTCGAAGTACTTGATGGCAAAACTTCCTCTTGAGAATCAGATGCTCCAACATGTCAGGTGCCTGCATCCGAGCAATCATAGTGCGGAATCTTCAAGAGACTCCTTCAGATATCTTGCAAAGTGTGCACCCAGGTGGTTCAACCCCTGAAGTTTCATCTCTTCTTGATGAATTGACGGTGCTAAACTTGAACCAGTTACATGCAGGTTCTGACATGCCACTGGACAAATACTGGCATCAAGTTTTCATCATGAAAGGTCAGGGTGGGCCAAAATATCCGCTATTGTCCAAGCTAGTCAAGGCACTTCTATCACTTCCGCATGGCAATGGCGCTGTTGAGCGTGGATTTAGTGAAACTCAAGAGTCCTGCACGACAGGTCAATCTTTCTCTCTCAAGCGTAATGGCATACGTCACTAATGTCATATTCAAGAGGTTTGACAGTGACCCGTGCTCATTTCCAGTCAATTCCGATGTCTCAAGGCTGTCAAGGGGGCATCAAGACGTATGCGGAGCGCCTTGCAGCTGAAGCGACCATCAAAGCGTATGCGTATAGATGCAGAGCAAAGTTCACCGAATGTGGAACTTACCATGACCAAGCCAAAGGAAGTGGCTGAGGCAGAATGGATGATTAAAAATGCTGACTTGTTGATTCAGCGGGGCATAAAGTTGAAGAACTTCTCGACATCGAGAGTGTCGAGCAGTGCTTGCTCAAGCACGAAAAAAGATGGCCGAGTGTATGCCACACTTGCATGCGGAGAAAAAAGGGAAGAAAGCTTAGTGTGTTTCATGCAAGTGACATTCATGTATTGTGTACCTGCGTCTTTGTGCCAACCAGTCTTCATATATTTGTGATCCTAGGCTTTGTTTAAAGCTTGCGTTGGTTGCGCCGTCATTGAACTCATGCGCACACTGTATTTAATACTTCATTTTATTGTATAATAAAGCAATAAAACGCCATCTGACCTGTTTTTTTTTTTTCTTTTTCGTTTTCGCAACCTGCTACAAAACTGAGGGCAGCTGCTACAAATCATCATTTTTCCTGCTACAAAACCTGATACAAAACACTTTTGGCCATTCCCATCACTGGTGTGTGTTTACTATCTTAAAGTTTGATGTATACTGTGTGCTTAGATTTAGGTGCACGTTAAAGAACCCCGGGTGGTCGAAATTTCCAGAGTTCTCCACTACGGCGTCCCTCATAATCATATCATGGTTTTGGAACGTTAAACCCCAACAATTATTATTAAAGTTTGGTGTACGGTGCTGTCCAGTGTTGAAAAGAAGACTTCAGTGCACTGCCGTGTCTTGACCTGTAGAAAGTGAACCGGCTGTGATAGTCTAACAGACAAGGTGTGCTGCTAAGCTTGAGGGCGTAGGTTCGATTCCTGGCCATAGCCTCCGTAATTTAATGGGGACAATATGCAAGAACGCCCGTGTACTTATACTTATGTGCATGTTAAATGAATGTCAGGTGGTTAAAATTAATTCAGTCCCCACTACAGTGTGCCCCATAATCATACCACTGTTTTGGTACTTAGAACCCCAGAATTTAATTTAAGACTGGAAGATGGGCAAATTCCAAATCCCCAGTTCCAAAGCAGAAGACGTGGTACGTCCTTTCGACTTCATTGTAAAACAGCGCAAAAAGACTGAAGACACAAGTGGAGGACCACACAGGACTTGTGTCATCTTTTTGCACTGTTTTAGAATGAAGTTAAACCAACTAGACCAATTTTGCACACTGTTGCAGTCCTTTCGACACTTGTGCTAGCAGGGGCGTAGGCACAAATTTTTTCAGGGGTGGGGCGTGGAGGCCAGGCAGGCAAATGTAGTCGAGTGTCATTTTGGGCTCTGTACACCATGGCAAAAAAAAAAATTAAGGGGCGGGGGGTTTGGCACGGGCCCTGTGTGCCACCCCCGGCTACGCCACTGTCAGCTAGCATCAGCAGAGTGACGGCTACACAATGTGATGCTTTTTAACAGTGTACTGTTCTGCACATGTAAAACTTTCCTCAAATGTTTGTATTAGCTACACCACATGGCTACCGTAGTTGACTTGGGTAGCATGGCAGAACTTTTGTGTAGGGACGGGGGGTGTACTTCGACGGATAGACGTAACGAGGCATGAGCCGGGAGCGAGATAAGACGACCAGCCAGCTCGTGACCAGAACGAAGACTGAACTTTATTAACGTAAAGGTGATGTAACCAAAGGGCATATGGTGCCACCAGTACGTCACGCACTGGGGCGCACTAGTAGCGACCACGACATTTTGTTCAAATTCCCTAGTGTTGGAGCACAACTTGTGTAATTGGTACTAGCAATCCAACAGGAGCTACCAGTCCATTCTTGGCAGAGACTGCAAGTTTGCGATTTGGGCACTAGGAAGATTTGATAAGGAAATTTTTAAACGAAGTTCGTATTGTTGACGAGAAGGAAATTATGAAAATGAAAATGTTTACACTAGAACCTGCTGAAACAGTGTCGCTATCACTCCTTATTATGTAACCTGGCAAAGATAACTGCAGAGTCTTCGATGCTGTAAGTGGAAAAGCCCTTTCTTTGTTACACTGCTGCTCTGGTAAATTGATAGCATTGTTAATTTTCTTACTCTCGATGCCTTTCGGCATTTGGGGGCAGCAAGAAGAAAACAAAAGGTGATCACGCAGCGAGTGTGTCTGGAGAGAGAAATGCAATACGGAAAGGCAGGGATGTCAACTGGAAAATAAACATCCGGTTTGCTATGAAGAGTCTGTAAGGAAGACAACGAAGGTGGTTCTATTCCAAGCTGGTTCTTAGAATAAATGAAGCGTACAGCACTGCCTTGTTGAGCAACTTGGCAAACCACACTTTTAGCTTGCTCATTCTTGGGATGGTGATGCTCATACTAAAAAATCCTTGGACTTCACGCAGTGCTACCAGTCCCATGGTGCTGGAGATTTGTGTGCGTGTGTGACTCCATAAATAGTGATGACCTTGAGCTGTTGTTTTACTTCTGGTGTTGGCATCTGGTGTAGCTTTATGCAGCTCAGCCATTTCTGTGAATATTTTCCCATGACACCTCAAAACGTCAACTATATAAAATGTGGAATAGACAGGCAGGAGATGCACAGTAGTTGGTGTGCAAACCATCCTGAAAGATGCCGATTGCTGTACATTCTTGAGCTGTTGTCCTTGGAAGTTATTGGTTTTGTTCTTTGTATACTATACTATTGGTGTAAGAGGTGAAGACTCACACGTCCTGTTGGTGGAGAAGAAAAATTTGTAAAACCTACAAGGCATGTGATGTAAACTTGCACATGTCATGCAAAATTTTCAACTCGCAGCCACGAAAATCGGTTTTCAGTTTTATTTCCATGTGCAGCACTACCAAAACAAATACATGTGGCCAACCACACTACAGGTGAAATAAAAAAAAGCATATAAAAACATAGGGAAGCTCAGCTACTATGCGTCAGCTGGTGACAAGCTGAAAGCTTTTAGAAGTTAACAATGAAAAGAGCAATGGCACACAACCAAAAGTGAGCACAACTTGCTAGCTAGATTGAGAGTTCTTAAAAAAAAAAAAAAATGTCCAGCATCAATGGCACCTTCAGTCACCTTAAAACCTGAGTGGCTCTAAGCAACTGTTTAACAGTGTAACATGCTCTAACGCCTACTGTTCACGAGGGGCAGACAACAATTATACATACACGTGATGCAACATTTCAGAGCTAGCCAGCAGATGTGGGTAATCGTTCATCAGCGGTTCACGTTTTTCCTCAGCCTGCTGCATTTACCCGAACTGCTGTGTATTTAGGAACAGAGACTAAGAGTGGTATGTTAGCATGTGTACTTAATTGTCGTGCAGGTTTTTCTGCATCCGAGAAAGTGAAAAGCTCACATGAGAGGGAGCGCAAATATTAACAGCCACTTTTATGATTATCAAAATGTTACAGTAGACAAGTGGTGAATTGTGATATGATGATCATTATCAGCCAAGTGCCTTGCTATCATTCACAGAGGTTTGTAATCTGCCATAAGCACCAGCCAAATCAATGCCTTTTCATGCCAAGGGGACTGGTGCTGTGTAAACTGCAAACTCAAGGGAATGCGCAAGGCGTGGGCTTTGATTATATCCCAAAGGTGAACCATTACACAAGCATGTATATGTGATCCCTGGGTACAACACGTGTGCAAATACCGCACACCATACAAATTCTTTCCATTGCGCAAAGCAGTTTGGACGCTGCTGTAGTAAGAGTAGAGAAAGATATGTCTCCTTTACTGCTTTGCACGATCCATTCGGAGGCAGATTTGGCCACAAAGCAGCATTCGTACGTTGCGATGCATTAAAACGCTGTACCAACACTCAAGAGAAGTGCCTTATACATAAAACTGTGTATATTTTGCTTGCATTGCAAACAAGTCGAGAAGTCTTTCAGTCTAAACTTATTGGTTCTGAGGAAAGACGCTGTGAATAAAAAAATTATGAAGTGCCATAACAGCCATCTGAAGTGTTTTACCACAAGTCAAAATTGTTTGGAAAAACAAAAAAGAATGACTTCAAGGCACATATGCTGCTTTCTGACACTGTGATCAGCCAGACAGGAGATGCAGTGACTGAACTGCTGCATGTTTAACTGCTTTACATTTGCAATGACAGTGCAGTTTGTTACACTGCTCAAACAGTGTTTAAAACTCCAATATAGACCAGAGACAAAAGATGAAGGAATGCCAGTGTTTTTCAGTGAATGGCAATGCAAGAAGGTTGTGAACACAAAACCACACAATTGAACCGACCACTCACATCATTAATGTAAGTGTGTTTCTTACATAGTTCACATGGGGATACATATAACACACTACAAGCTTTGTTAAGATGAAAAGAACAAGGTACAATGCTGTACAAATGCACTTTATCTGGTGTTGCATTGCATTAAAAAGTACTCAAAGCTGTGTCCGTTTAAGACAGTCAGGTGGGCTGGTACAGATGAATGCCCTTCTTACACTGCTTTTTTTTCCTTTCCTTTATCAGTCATGCAAGTTCAAATGTGTTCTGCCTTGTTTAAAGGAACAGCTGTGCTTCCAAGATTTCAAAGCACAGCATTCAACATTGAGGCTGATTAATGGGTAAGAACACATACAAGAATTACACAATACTATACACAAGAACAATGCCAAGTGCCTGGACCCAGAAATGTTGACATAACAGTGCTTTACAAATGAAGCAAGCAAAACTATATTATGTATGTAAGTGAATACGGAGCACTGTTTTTGAGTTTCCATACTGTAAAGCTATCTACAGAATTGCCAAACTGACGTTCATGATTAAAAGGACAAACAAAAAGCACCGACTAAGGTTAAACACAATTAATGGACAAATAAGGTAGATGTACTGTACACTTTTCTGACTTAGATGTATACAGTGGGCATCAAGGGGGCGCTTGCTCAATGCCAACTTGCTCATTCAATTGATTACAGCACCAGATGTTATTTTTATAGGTTTATTCGTACCTCACTATAATAACCTAAACAAATATTTGAAAAGGACGAGGTACTTACTTGCTGTGCTCTTAAGAGCAGTAAAGTGTATGAACGCATGAACTCGAGATAATGCAAAGCTTGTATGAGCACTGCAATATTCATGTAGACACAAAAGCTGCCTTGTGCATGCTCCAGGAGAGTTAACTGTGAATGGGCAGTTACCATTACAAGAACCACATTGTAACCAATTGATTTTTATATGTTGTGATTGCACAGTATGCAATGCTAGTACCAAAATTTTGAACCAAATTAATATTCCTAGCTACTGCTTACGGTACCTGTGGCAATAAGGGTCAGCTTCCATACACTGAGGTCACTAGCATAATATTGCAGGTTACTTGGCTGACCTTGCATGCCTTGTAACTCCTTGCAACGTTGTCATCCTTCAGGATTTGTTTGCGCAGGACTGCTACAATGGCTGGCACTACTGGTGTGACCACAGCAAATGCTCTTTTTTATATGATATATGAGCTATCTGTCAGTACACTGCCCTCTTACAGCACCTCTGGATAAATTCCAGAGGCCTTGCCGTGCAAGTGCAATGTGTCGTAAAAACTGCCATTTGCAACTTCGTTTTGGGAGTATTTTTGTTAATGTGTCACAGCTGCCTTGGTTTTCCGACTAAGGGGTAATGCCCAAGAATATAAAGCAAGAGTATGATAATATGATAGAAAACTGCATGATTCCAATACTACATTACCGAGCCTTGCATTAGCAGCGTACTACTAGATGCAAACAAATTGGAATACTATGAAGCTTGCCAGCTTTGTTAACAAAATGTGATGAATAGCTCTTTGGAGGTACTGATGTCATGATTCATTATGACTGCTCATTAAGCATATTCGGCATAACAAAACATTACAGGAAAACCTTTCTAAGGCCATCCTTCTGACTTAGATGCAAGCAGCTCTTTACAGTGTGCAGAATATACAAGCCAACATAAGTAAAGGTCTATGCTTTTCAGGTTTTGGACTCATTTTCAAAGCAGAAATGGTAACTTATCCGACTGTAAGCATTGAAAAAAGCGGCAATCAATGCCCACAGTAAAAAAAATAAACACAGTTTTGAAAAAGCTAAAATACAGAGGCAGCAGTGCTTCAGACTAACACAAATGATACCTGCCTCTTAGCAAACACAATACTAGCATAATGTGCTGTTGATACTACAATGACCGCTGACAAGTGATAATATGTATGACAGTATGGCATACAGGGTGTTTCAAGAAATGGAAATATATCCGAAAATCCTCAAAGTAAAGGAACTGCAATATTTGATCGCTACCTTTGGCATTACTTTTTCTGTGGTGGCAGACATATAAGATGACTAGAGACATTAATTAGGGCAATAATTGCAGAAATTAAAATTTACCTGTTTAACTAGAATAGACAGACAGTCGGGCCAGATGTGAGCACTGAAGTACTTTCTGCAAAAAGCCCATTACCGCTTTGAGATTTAGAAAGAACAGTCACTAATAATTTTTACGGAGCGATAAAATTCAGCTATTTCTGGAGAACTGAAGCCGAAATGCCAAAGAGCACAACTGCCATATTCTTCCGAGACGTCTCAAATGAGCGAGCTTCGTTACATCAATTATCAATCCACTTCGCTTTGTAGGTGTGTGAGTGCACTTGCCGCGATAGCTTGCATGCTGCATGTAGGTTCAGGAAATTAACATCAGTGCAATCGTTGCAAACAGTGTCATCATCCTGGGCACCTGCTAGAGTATTGCAGTGGCGCTCTTTGGCGCTTCGGTTTCAGTTTCGCCAGTGAATTTGGTTAAACTTATTCCAGAAAAATTACCAGTGGCTGCTATTTAGAAATCTCAAAGTGACAATGGGCTCTTCACAGGAAGGACTTCAATTCTCCCTAAAAGATTGATTGTCAGGCTGATTGGTCGAGCATAACTGGTAGAGATAAATTAGCAAAAATAATAAACAATAAGGGCGCGCTGGTCTTTGTCTCCTTCCTTATGTTCCTTGTCATTTTATTATTTGTGCTATGTTATCTCATTAAATTCTCCCATTTGATCTGATGTCTGACTAAAACATTAATCATTCTTAATTTATATAATTAATGCTGTAATTAATGTATACTCATCACAAGATGTCAACTGCCACAGACACAGTAATTGTGAAGGCAGCAAGCAAATATATTGCATTTCCCTTATTTTTCAGGATTTTTAGACATTTCTTGAAACAACTGGTATACATGAAGCAAGTTCAAAAAGTGTCTAAACATAGCAAAGCAGAGGTTTTCTTTTCTAGAATGCAGATTTGCAACATCCAAAAGTAAAATTGTAAGAATCTAAAAAAAAAGTGGAGGTCTCTGATGTATAAGATATGGTTACTTCCAACCTGCGCTGAATGCTGCATTCATAAAAGCATGAAATATGAAAAGGCAACAAACTATACATGTCTTTATACAAAGTCCAAACTTTGACATCATGCTGAACTACACAGCTGTAGCCCGTCAAGGTGAACGTGAAGGCATAGGCGTGCGCACAGGGGGGGGGGGGGAGTGGCCGCCCCCCTAATCACCTAATAGGGAGGGGGTGCAAAATCTGCCCCGTACATTGACCCTTCTAGTCACATAAGGGGGGGGGGCACAAAATCTGCCCCATACATTAACTTAGTAGGGTGGGGGGGCTGCGATGAACCTTCGCACCCCCTGATGGGGAACCCTGCGCACGCCTATGCGTGAAGGAACCCCTTAAGTTACTTCCTTTTATCCGTGATGCATAACACCTGCTGATAGTGTCCGCATGATTAATGCTAATAGACTACTGAATTTGTTATTGAAGGAAACAATTCCAACACAACCATTATTATGTTTCAGCATAGTGCAACTATACTGCTACTAATGTCCCAGCCACCTGTAGACATGTGTGGCACATTTCTAGCAGGCACAATATTAGGAGCTGGTGTGTTACACTGAAAAATTGCCTATTTTTTTTCTGCAGAGTTATTTTGTAAGGTTACAATTGCTTTGGGTTGTTATCAGAATTGCATTACTTGATTACTTGAGTAGGTGAACTGCCTCGAGTCTTACTGTGTCATCCAAATCATGGAACATCTTGGTACAATGTCAAATGCATGGCATATAATATTTGCTGTTTTTGGGATAACTTCTTCATTGTAATCATGATTGGCATCCTGGAAAGTGTCTCAATAACAAGATCAGTGCCTCTAACAAGCATGCCCATACTATATGAAGCAACCAGACTTAGAGGAACTGAGCACCTGCTGCTCCTAGTTCATGTGCTTACACTTCCAAGCTGCCTTGTTTATCTCTTCTTGGCTGTGACTCATTTGTTAAATACACAGCATTTTAATTTTCTCAGCGTACTTTTGTCCCTTGCTCTTTAGAGTGTCAAGGTTTCAACTAGTAGTGTCACCTGCTGTCAAGGTGAATTTTTTTCTACTTTTGCTTTCTTTTCAATGAGTACCACTTTGTTTCCATCCATGCTCTACCAGTAAAATGCGCTCCAGCAACCACAGCTGTTTTGCTCAGTCACTAGGAGACTTGCTTGTCATGACACCAGCATGGAAGTTTAGGCTTTCTAATTTTGTTTCGAAGTAAAAGAAGGACAAACCAAACAGACGGTATAGTTCAGCATGCTCATAGGTTCATCTTATCAGAGGAGCACAACATAATTACAAAAAAAATTTTCACCGAGGAAAGGCCAATGGATATGTTCATATGCATGAGAAGCTAGTCAAAATAACGAACCTGAGAGCTGTGACATAGTAGTTTCACACACCAAGCCATAAGCATATGTACAAGAAGCAGAGTGAACAATGATATTTGGCTAAGCTATACAATGCAACATAAAAGACTGTGAATCTTGGCGAGCTATATCATAAAATGCATTGTCCGCATGGGCACAAGATGGAAGGAAAGCTGCTTGATGACATAAGAAAAAGATAAGATGCACAGCTTGACCAAGCACAACTAAAAATGTGGCGTAGCTTTCACTTTCATGATAACTTTACGATGATTCAATGATACCCGGTATGGACTGCCCAGAGTCACAAACACAGCAATTTAGAGTTAAAGGAAGACACACACATTAAACAAAATGATTTACATAGAAATATGCACATGACAATTTTCAAAGATTACACCAAGTGTCGTGACAGAAAATTCACATCGATGATGTAACAGACGATGTATACAAGAGGGAAACTTACATGCACCCAATCAACAGATGCTCCTGTTGGTGAACTGAGTTCAAGCTCAGGTTTTCCTTTTGATGATGCCAGACTAGTTTGCTCAACTGTTGCTGCATAACGAACACTGTTTTCCTCCGCCTGTCACGACTGCCACCATGCAGCACCTTGTCCGTTGGTTTGTTCCTTGCCAAAATTCGAGTGGTTCGTAGGCCTCCCTTTAGGCTGATCATGCAGAGTACAAAAAGGGATAGCTGTCACATTTTCCCTCCAGGAAGAAGGAGCCTGGGACTTCGTTGGCTGCAGTTGTCATAGATGATAACTGGGCAAGGCATCTCCTCTGCTTGCTACCCTGCAACAACCTTGAAGCTCCGGCCTTGGCACTGCAATTAACAGATTGCAAACAGATTGCTAAATTCTACAGTGACTCGATTATTGCAGGCAAGAAAGCAAAGGCAGGGGCATTAAAACACATTTGTAACACAGCAAAGAAAACACTTGTAATTTATAGACGTTGGTGTCATGAAATTTGCATGTGCCGAACGTGAACACGCTCCATGCCACAGGGAGCCCAAATCTCACATAAAAAATTGCACTCTTCTCCCTGCAGTTCCCAGGTAGGTACACACCCTCTGGACTACTAGCAAACGGGAAAGTAACAACTAGAGACTCGTCCCGCCTGTCCTGTCACCTTCATTGCACATCGACACTAAAGAGTTGCAGAAAGAAGACAAAACAAGAAACGAACAAGAAGCATAGCACTGTTACTGATGCCGGCGCAAACTTAAAGGGCCCCTAAACCACCCACAGGTCAAAATTTAGTTGTGGTGTTGAAGTTGTGCACAAGTCTACAACGAACACGTAGCCGTGAGAATTTTTTTAAACGTTGCCATAAAGTGGAGTTAGATGTGTTTGATGATACAAAAGAGCCCTCATTTATTTCCTCTTTCCTTCGCTATGCTCTGTTTGTGGGCTCGTCTCTCCTCCTGGCTAAGTGCTCCTCCTCACTGTGTGAGGAGGAAGAGCGGCGATTGTGTGTGTACGTGCGTGCAGACAAACGGGTTCTTTTTGTGGTTGACATGAGCAGAGGACAATGTTGACGTCACCGCGAATGCTGAGAGGCTGAGGGTTGCCTAAGGCCTAGAAAGGAGAAGGGATTGTTTCTTAGAATTTGTGGGGCGCCCACAGCTCGTAGTGCTGCCGCATTTGGCATTGGTTCATGACGGCATTCTGCACTCGATGCGCGTGTTTACTTGAAATGTTAAAAAAATTATCAGAGGTGGTTTACGAGCCTTTTAAAGTATTATCTATGTTAAGAAGAACCTATGCACTTTATACGCACCTCTTATCATTAGGTATACTACTCTTAAAGATTGCGACATAGTGAAAAAATTACACCATCTCCCACTAAAGGGAACCATACGGGATGCGAAGCAGCGCATGGGTTGACTTAAAGTTCCGTTCATCACGGGCACCTTGCTCGATGTTAATGCGTCCTTGCAAGTGTAGCACACCATGAATTCACTGTAGTTGCAGTTGAACTTGTCCCGAACTCTTGTTGGAATGGCACGCGGGTTCATCGCCATGCCACGTGAGAGCACGTCGGTTCATCGCGCGTCTGCAGAATCTTGTCCCTGACGCCATCACGTGATTGCTGAGAGAGTGTAAGGGGGAGGGCCACAGCGTCTTAGCAAGCCCCTTACACAGGCCAGAACGCACTAGCACGTGCCAGCACACATGGTTCCCGCGCAGACGGTCGCCAATGGAAGGACGGACACAGCCCCGAGCAAAAGCTGCTTCGCATCTAAAAGACAAATTAGCTTTCAAGAGGAGTGAGGGCATGAGGCACGTTAAGAAAAGGACAGTGTTTATCAGCACTCATGTCTACGTTTGTATAGTATACGTAGTTAGATGTGGGTTTTAAATTGCTCATTTTATTTCGCTTCAGCATTATCTGACACTATATTTTAATTTGGAAACAATAAAATGTAATGCTAATGCAGCGACACGGGCGATGTTTTAAATGTAACTGGAACGTGTTCCTTTCGCATTATAAGGAACTTGTAACGGGAACTCGTTTCAAGATTACGGAGGAACGAGCTTTTGTTCCTGTTTTAGAGGAATGTGCATAATACTGAGATATGGCCACGAACTTGAGAAGCCATGGGATGCACCGGTAATTAAACGTTACCAAAGTTTCATTTGATGCCATAGGTGGTCTGCATATTCAGTAGGGAGCAACTGACTAACATTTGCCTCATATTGACTTGACAGACCTAGGATATAGAGTGAATGAATGACATAATATAATAAGAATAATACTAGGGTTTAACGTCCCAAAACCACAATATTATTATGAGAGACACGTAGTGGAGGGCTCCGGAAATTTCGACTACCTGGGGTTCTTTAACGTGCACCTAAATCTAAGTACACGCCTCAGATATTTTCGCCTCCATCGAAAATGCAGCCGCCGCGGCCGGATTCGATCCCACGACCTTCGGGTCAGCAGTCGAGCGCTATACCATTAGACCACCGTGGCGGGGCGTGAATGAATGACAAAGGTGTGGTTGGACATCGCTGAAATGGAAAAAAGTGCTGGTGGTTCCATAGTCATGGGCATGAAGTCGAGTTTGGTATGAAGAGGAGCAAGCGCCAATTATAATTATGTCGCTATTAACGTTAGTGCCATTGGCAAGTGTGATAAAGGTAAGCGTGAATGAGGGTGTTCATGAGTAGGGCTGAGCAGGTGCTGTTGTGAACCATTTAAGCATGAATGCAATTCAGTGTTGGTGATTGCGCAGATGCTGAGCCAATAAGTGCATGAGTGAGTTCCAATGGGTTAGTCGTACAAGGAAGCATGAGTGAGTACATATAGTTCCAAAGACAGATTGAGTACGAATGGTATCTATTTATTCAGCTAACCTATTACGCTGGCTTTGGTAAGCACTTAGGCTGCCCATAACAGCTGCAGCACTTGGGCTGTTTACCAGCTCATAAATGTTGAATGTGAGGTGACCAAGAGCTAGTTCAAACCTTCATCAGCTGGCCAATAGTTGGTTTTTAGCAACAAAAATCCTTGTGCTGTGCCAACTGTTTGTGGAAAAGCACTATAAATATTCCCTGCAAACTTTTAGCAAATCCATAGCTACAACTGTGACCGTATTGTGAAGAATAATACTGCCCGACTTATGAATGAAAAGACAGAAAGATTGCTTAAGCATCTGCTCTTGAGCCAGTGTTATCCATAAGTCAAATAATTAATGAAGCATCATACAAAGGGGAGGCCTCTACTTCTGCTTTGTTACAGACCATTGTAGTTTCAAAACTTGGTTGTAAATTAGTGCCTATGGGCTTCGATTCGGATATGTGCTTGGTCTCTGCACTGTACAACTGACTATGCAAAAGGTGTACCTGTCTTCACGTACAACAGCTCAATCCACCTACCTGCCAAGGCCGTTGAGGTGAACAAGCTGTTCCGATCCTTGAACTTGTGCCTGGAGCGGCTGGCAGTGCGATGTCAGCCTCACTGAGGAATTCAAGGTAGCCTTCGCACCATGAAGATGACAACAACCCTATACGCATGGCCTCAGCTGTGGGTGCCATTAGGTGGAAGGTGCTTTATATGTCTTGACACAGAACGTCACACGTGGGTTTGGACTCTTGACAGAGTGCAGGTGGTCCACATAGACCTCTTCTATGGCCTGTGTTAAAAGAAAAGTCAGAAGAATAAAGGTGAAAACAATGTATGAAACATTGTGCAATGTAATATAAAAGCAGAGAGATTCTGACACAGATGCACAACAGAAAACAGATCCCTGTTGTGACTAAACGACAGCAACATCAACACATGAACTGAAGCTTACCTTACAATTTTGCATATAATGCGTAAGCCCTAGGCATTGGTGTAACAAAGCCTTATAGCGTTAGGCTGCTAAATGGTGTGTTCAAGAAAAGTGTGATAACTGAAACTACAGCCAACCGTGCCATAACAGGCACCCAATGTCAACATGCAGAGAGTTGTATTATGGTCCATAAAAGTGCACAATTTCAGTTGTGTTACCCGAGCGCAAGTGTGAAGCATTAATGTAATTATGGCATGCAATGCTCGACATGTAGCTTCATAAAACAAGTTTAGCAATAGTGACAAGAGAAAATTTCTATTATTCATATCAACAAGCAAGAATTTGCATGGCACATCAAAGACATTGAATATCACTCGCACGTGACCCAGGTGCTATACCAGTGATGTGATTATGCAGCACGTAAAGCTACAGTCACATGCATGTATATCTTTTCTGCTCCTTGAATTGCTTCAGTAAAGAAGTGAAAAACAAATGTGCCGGTGGGTACAAAACATGGCTGTGGTAAAAAAATAACTGTGGTAGTAACAGCACGTTGAGGTAACATATATACTATAGTGTATTCAATTTTAGTATGCAGCTACCTAATATGTCGCCAAAAAATCTCAGCTTCAGTCAAGAACCCAATGCTGCAGCCCGAGTATCACAGGGAGGCTGTCACTGCTACCATGCACAGTTGGCATCAACAGTTTATGGGGTACAGCATCTTGTGGTTTGCATTTACAGCCTCTGCTAGCATACATGAACAACACATCTGTTATACATTTTACTGATAAAAGTGGAGAAGGTTATAAACATTCTGCACTTTTGGTCCATCACAATCCTACTGCACTTGTGTGGTCCATCAAAAAATGGCGATGGATCACATCTAGCTGAGAGTTCACACAGGTTTACCTCGTGCGCGCTTACAACTTATGTGTGTTGTATCTGTTCCCAGTTAGGTCCAAATGGTGATGCACCGCAGCAATTATAAAAGTTCATATGAAAGTTATTTTGTACACTGTACATAGTTGTGCCGTGCATTTTTAATGCCTGAAACGCTGAGTCTGTGAGCGACACAAACAACAAACAAAGGGAGATCTTCAACTGCATGTCGACCAGGAAAAATTTCCACGGGGAAAAAAAGGAAAATATCCAGACCTCAAAGACAAGCTTATAGACTTTAAACAACCCTATGTAGACTATGCTTGTCAAGATAACGGCCCTTGAACTGACATGCCATCAAAGTGTATCCAGAACTGATATGAAAGCCAGCAAAGCTGGATCCCAGAAGGAAAGGAACTGCCAGAAAACTAAAGTTCCCATTGTTTGAAGGCCAATTGTACTTATCTCTCTGTTCTAATCGCCAACACAGGGGCATGCCACAGTTTTGTTTTACAAATACGGTACATCACATTCAAGTGTGTTTTTATTTCAAACTAGAAATTTGCGTGTGAGTTAGATTCAAGTAAATAAAGTAACAATGTAGCTCAGCCCCTCGTAAACAAGGCCAGTTTTATAGCACAGCTGTGTAGCACAAGTACTGTCTGTTTCAATCTAAGTCACGTTGTTGTAAATAAGCACTTTCTTGGATAAATGCTCGTGCCAAAGTACAGCGAGGTACAACTGATATGTACGATGGGGAGCCACTCAGGCATGTAATCGACGAGGCTGTCCAAAGTCCATGCACAAGTGCTGATGAGAGGAAGGATGTGCAGATACAAGTGAGTAGATAAGCAACTGCAGGTGATGTTAGTGTCTGCGTGCAGTGGAGTGGGCTCTCCTAGATCTCCCAGTAGCAGTAACAGCAGAAAACTATGATCTGGTATTTGCCAGTTTAAATCTGAGAAAGGGTGTCACTGGGAGCCAGTACCCAACAACTAGCTGTAGTGCCACTCCTGTGTTCGGTTTATACCATTTTCTTATTTACAGAAGTTCTCTTTCTACATGACTGCACACACACCTTGAGCAGTTGGGACATATTCCAATCTGACAAATTTGCCCAAACTGATTTTTTTTATCCAAAGGTATGGCAATTTTTCACGCAGCAAGTTAAGTTGATCACGCATGTAAAGACATTAACACTGGTAAAAGCAGCCACTATAACATAACACAGGCTCAATCATTAGGTGCATGGGTAGGATAAATATATTCACCTATCTATATACTGTGAAGAAGAAGATGCGCCTCCATCCAGCAGCATCGCCAACGCTCGGCTCGCTCGGCTCGTGTTTCGGATCGCCGCTGTGCCTCTGGACGCTTCTTCTCGCTTGCTTGCCGCTGACGACCATTACGTCTTTCAACGACCAAAAACCTCTTCACATTTGGTGGAGGGTGCTGTTCATCCCCGTCGCTACGCCCTGGAGCTGCGTAGCCGGACGCTACCGCCGATCATGACTGACCACGCAAACCCACCGGCGCCTTCGTCCCTGTCCGTCACCTGCACCGGGCTTCCTCGGCTCCGGGACCCAAAGGTCTTCAGCGGTGCAGATGAGACCGAGGGGAAGACTGGCTTGACCACTACGAACTGGTGAGCGCGCATAATAAGTGGGATGACCCCGACAAGCTAGGCTACGTCATATTTTATCTGACTGGCGTCGCCGAATTGTGGTACAACAACAAACAGAACATCCCCACATGGACCGTCTTCAACACGTCCTGCTCTGAAGTATTCGGTCGACCAGCTGTCCGCAAGCAGCGCGCAGAGCAACGCTTGCGCGTCCGCTCACAGACTGGAGAAAGCTTCACAAGCTATATTGAGGACGTCGTCGACCTTTGTCGACGTGTCAACGACACCATGCCCGAAGCTGACAGGATCAAACAAATCCTGAAGGGCATTGACGATGGCGCATTCCAAATGCTCTTGGCTAGGAATCCGGGCACAGTTTCAGAAGTCGTCAGCTTGTGTCAGAGCTACGACGAGTTGAAGAAGCAGCGCGCTCTGACTCGGCAGCCTCCACGGGGTGGCGAGTCGCTGTGCAGTCTCGACACCATGCCTGACCATTCGACGTTGCTTCAGCAGGCTCGAGACTTCGTCCGCGAGGAAGTTGCCCGCCAATTCCTTAATGCCTTTTACTCACGAGCCCACCACCCGCCTGCCAGCCCCGCTCCGCACTGTTATTTCGGAGGAGGTTGCCCACGCTGTTCCCCTTGCGCGCCGCGAGCCGCCTCCATCCAGCCCTGTTCACTACGCGCGTGCATCGGAGCCTGTGGCCGCTCCTGTCGCCTATGCGCAAGCCGTGCAGCCTGTAGCCGCGCCCCTCAGTATGCTGACGTTCTGCGTAGGCTTCCGCAACCACCTTACACTACGCACTCTCAGCCCACGCAACCGCCTGTCTATCCTTCCACTTGGGCAGCACCGACAATCGCCAATCCATGGAGGACGCTGATAATTGACCGATTTGCTACGCCTGCTACACTCCTGGACACGTCGCCCGCTATTGCCGCCGTCGCCCCAAACTTTCGGCGACCGTGCCCGCTCGTCGCAAGCCGGAAGCCAGCCCTTCCTCCAATACGTTCCTGGCCCATCACCGCGCGATGCCCCTACTCACCGCCCTGACTTCCAGCCGCAGCGCTCACCATCTCCTCGGCGGCGATCACCGTCCCCCATGCGTCGCCGGCCCGGACCCTCCGACCAGGAAAACTAAACGCCGCAGTTCAAGAGGCAAGAACTGCGCATCTCCGAACTGTCCAAGCCCTCACTTCCCCAAATAACGTGGTCGCCATAACTGTTGAAGGTGTTCGTACTTTTGCCCTTGTGGACACCGGCGCCGCCGTTTCTGTCATAGCCGCTAATCTCTGCCGTGTATTACGAAAGGTAACGACGCCGCTTTCGGGACTATCGCTCCACACCGCAAGCGCGCAGCAAGTGACGCCTCTCGCAGCCTGCACTGCAAGAGTGGTCATTGAAGGCAATCTGTACATCGTTGAGTTCATTGTCCTTTCTGCCTGTTCGCATGACGTCATCCTCGGGTGGGACTTCCTATCCCGCCATAATGCCGTCATCGACTGCGCACGCGCCGAAGTTGAGTTTTCCCCATTGTGTGACGCCCCATTACTTGACGCTCTTCATCAGCCGCCCAAGATGCTCGTTCGTGAGGATACCGACATTCCGCTGGCACTTTCGCACTGGTCCCTGTTTCCTGCAACGCCCACACCGACGCTACAGTCTTTTTCACGCCGTCCGATGTCTTCACGAGTCGTAGAGCTCTGCCGCTCCCTTTCGCAACGATTGACGTCGCCGCCGGCAGCAGCAATATATCGTCTTGAATCCGCTCTCTGCACCTGTCACGCTGCTTGCAGGCGAATGTCTCGGCCGCGTGGAAGATCTCGACTCTTCGTCTTTGGTTGACGTCCCGGATGACTGCTGCGACCCACCAAATGCCCTGTCGGCACTCGGGGAGTCCTCCAGTGATATTTTCCAGTGCCATCGCCGATACCCTCACCCCTGCCGAACACGCTGACCTACTTGCTCTTCTGCACGAGTTCCGGAATTCTTTCGATGTGTCGCAACCTCAACTGGGCCGCACGTCGCAAGTACAACATTACGTCGACACCGGTTTACACCAGCCGCTGCGTCAAAGACCATACCGCGTCTCCGCTGAAGAGCGCCGCGTCATTAACAACCAAGTCGAAGACATGCTTCGTAGAGACGTTATTCGACCATCGCACAGTCCCTGGGCGTCTCCTGTCGTACTGGTGCGTAAGAAAGATGGATCTATCCGGTTTTGCGTGGACTACCGTCGTTTGAATAAGATAACCGCAAGGACGTCTATCCTTTGCCGCGCATTGACGACGCCATTGACACCCTTCACGGAGCAGAATTCTTCTCGTCATGGACTTGCGGTCTGGCTATTGGCAAGTTCCTATGGCTGAAGCCGATCGCCAGAAGACTGCGTTTATTACACCTGATGGCCTATACGAGTTTAACGTCATGCCCTTTGGACTTTGTAACGCGCCTGCTACGTTTGAACGACTTATGGATAATACACTACGTGGTCTAAAGTGGTCTATGTGCCTGTGTTACCTCGACGATGTCGTGGTTTTCTCCCATGATTTCCCTACACACCTCCGTCGCCTCAGGCACGTTTTGACTTGTCTGACCAACGCTGGCCTTCAGCTTAACCTCAAGAAATGCCGCTTCGCTGCCCGGGAGCTCGTCATCTTAGGCCACATCGTGTCCAAACAGGGCGTATTACCTGACCCTGCAAAACTTCGTGCAGTCGCGGAATTCCCTAAGCCCACGACCATGAAGGAACTTCGAAGTTTTGTAGGTCTATGCTCCTATTTCCGGCGCTTTGTTCGCAATTTTGCATCCATCATGTCACCGTTAACCCAGCTTCTTCGCGGCGACGTGAACCTCTCCTCCTGGTCCTCTGCATGTCACGTAGCCTTCGCTACACTGCGCCGCCTGCTCATTCCCCACCTATCTTCGTCACTTCGATCCGACGGCTCCTACCGAAGTACACACAGACGCCAGCGGGGTCGGGCTTGGCGCTGTCCTCGCTCAACGAAAGCCCGGCTATTCCGAATACGTCGTCGCCTACGCTAGTCGCACGCTGACGAAAGCCGAAAAAATTACAGCGTGACTGAAAAAGAGTGTTTGGCTCTGGTGTGGGCGCTTGGAAAGTTCCGGCCGTACTTATACGGCCGCCCGTTCGATCTAGTAACCGATCACCACGCGCTTTGCTGGCTCGCCACGTTGAAGGACCCTTCTGGCCGCCTAGCGCGATGGGCACTTCGCATCCAGGAGTACGACATTCGCGTCGTATACCGCTGCGGACGCAAACACTCTGATGCTGACGCCCTCTCCGCTCACCTTTACCGCCAGATCCAGCGTGCGCAACCACATGCGTCCACCCCTTGTCATCTCTCGATCTCGACTCCATTGCCACCGAACAACGTCGTGACCCGTGGATCGCTTCTCTTCTTGATTATCTATGTGGAACATCCACCATTCCTGTATCTCGATCCCTCCGTCGTCAAGCTTCCCATTTCACCATCCGCGATCAACTGCTTCATCGCCGCAACTACGCTGCCGATGGCCGCCGATGGCTACTGGTCATTCCACGCAGCTTGCGATCACAAGTATGCGCCTCTCTTCACGACGATCCGCAATGTGGCCATGCCGGGGTGTTCAAGACATACGAGCGCCTTCGCCATCGCTATTACTGGCGCGGCATGTACAATTTTGTGCGGAAATTCGTGCAGTGCTGTCCTGACTGCCAACGACGCAAATCGACACCTTTACGTGCGACCGGCGCATTGCAGCCGCTTCCATGCCTGCCAAGCCATTTGATCGCGTCGGCGTTGACCTCTACGGTCCCCTTCCAATGACCGCAGATGGCAACCGGTGGATTATCGTGGCTGTCGACCACCTGACACGCTACGCCGAAACTGCCGCTTTGCCTAGCGCTACCGCTCGGGATGTCGCCTCTTTCATTTTACGTCACTTTATCCTTCGACATGGCCCCTCGAGAGCTCCTTAGTGACAGAGGCCGCGTTTTCTCTCCGAGGTCGTCGAAGCTCTGCTCTCGGAATGCCACGTCATTCATCGGACAACCACAGCATACCACCCGCAGACTAACGGGCTCACGGAACGGTTTAACCGCACCCTGGGTGATATGCTCTCGATGTACGTCGCATCTGACCATACCAACTGGGACCGTGTTCTCCCTTATGTAACATTCGCATACAACACCGCGATACAAACAACTACCGGATTTTCGCCTTTCTTTCTCCTTTACGGACGCGAGCCTTCACATACTATTGACACCCTACTTCCCTACCGTCCTGATGCTTCCGAGTGTCCACCTGTCTCCGAAGCTGCTCGACAAGCCGAAGAGTGCCGCCAGCTCGCCCGCACGTTTACCTCGCAAGAGCAGCAGCGACAGAAGAAAACCGCAGCACTTCACTTCCAGACCCTAGCTATGCCCCAGGGTCTCTCGTATGGCTCTCTGTCCCATACCAGACTCCGGGACTCTCCTCGAAGCTCGTTCCAAGGTACGAGGGCCCTTACACCATCTTGGAGAAAACCTCTCCAGTTAATTTCTTATCGAGCCAGTTTCTCGATCGGATGACATGCGCCGGCGTGGACGTGACATCGTCCATGTTTCCCGCCTCAAGCCGTACCGAGCCTCTACCTGAAATCTTAGGTCGCCAGGATGGCTCCTTTTCAGCGGGGGCGATGTGAAGAAGAGATGCGCCTCCATCCAGCAGCATCGCCAACGCTCGCTCGCTCGGCTCGTGTTTCGGATTGCCGCTGTGCCTCTGGACGCTTCTTCGCGCTTGCCGCTGACGACCATTACGTCTTTCAACGACCAATAACCTCTTCACAATACTAATGTTGATAGGTGAAATATACCAATTCCACCCTGTGCAACTGAAAGTCACTCTTCCTTTACCTTTTTTTCCTCCTGAAACTTTACTCAAACACCACACTAGAAAAGCTGATGTTCTACCTCCTGCTCACATTCTTGATAGATCAGACGGATCTCGTAAGGTGTTCTCCTACTGCATACCCGTGCCACCTCATTGGTACATGGAAGAATACAATAAATTTTACAATAATGTCCAGATTTTCCATAGCCCATTCATTTTACGTTATTCGAGCTTTGTCTTTGAGTTTTCAGATTTATTTAATCTCCTCAAAATGCCTCCATAAAATATATGTGCCATGTGCATCCATTCCTTCAATAATGCACCTCTATATAATTTGAATAACTGATAATGGCCGCTACTACAGGTGGCCAAGACTGACATGCTGTCACTTAATATCAGTCATGGTTGAATGAACTTGAACCACAATATTGCGTGCTGCATGCATCATCCGTACCTGAAATGGCACCACTTTCAGCTTGGTTTCAGTCTTGTCGCTGAAGTACATGAGGGCCCGCCGCGATGCGGTCAAAGACGAACCAGCGCTTCTTCCACGAGCGCCACTTGCCACCCAGCTTGTGCAGGTAGCCACGGCAGGATGATGATGTGAGCTGCACGTGTGGGCACAGCTCCACCTGGTGACCCGCAGACTACATGTTGTCGCAGGTCGCACTCGGCGCCGCGCACGGGCAGGTACCGTGTCAGTGGCCTCTGCACATCCACAACGGAGGAATGGAATGGGCTGCGTTTTAACGACTGAGACTGACACTGTTATCACGTTATACCAGTTCCTTCCAAGTAATTTTGCTGCTTTGTGCTAGTGAAAGGGTTTCACAGATGTGTGAGTGTTCCGATTTTAAGGACACATTCACGTGACACCCCATAATGTCACTGGTGGAACAGACCATGTAAGCACATGATATTTGAGCTTTATTGAAATAAGCATGTTACTACACAGCTGTAGCTGCACAATGCCGCAAGCTATATATCAGACTGAATTTCAACACCTGCAATCCCGAGTCAAATGAAGAGTCTGTTAGGCAGCAGCATGTGCTATCAGCATAAAGTAAATGCAAGACACTTTGAAACTACTCATATAGATATCGTTCTGTTTTCAGGTTAACGGTAACTGTAATGTGACTAATTGAAATTGTAACGTGTAGACTTTGGACAACTCCAGGCTTAGGGAAACCTGCTATAAAGTACCAGCCTATACACTAATTAAATGTAATGAGCATTCTGAGTAGTTATTTACTGTTTGCATTACATAATAATAATTTCCAAGGTTTAGGTGCCAATACCATGATATAATTATGAGGCATGCCGAGGTGGAAGGCTGTGGATAATTTTGACCATCTGGTGTTCTTTAACCTGCGCTGACATTGCACAGTGCGTGGGCCTCCGGTACTTCGTCTACTAGATATGCGACCGCCACACCAGAATCAAACCTGTGTCTTTCGGGCCAGGAGCCAAACACCATAAACACTGCACCACTGTGGCCACCTTGTTTGCATTTCAACTTAAGTTGATGGTACACTGCTCGATGGATGTACTCCAGATCCACATCTGGGAAATGCTTCAGAAATCCCAAGTTAATGAGGCTTTTCTTTATAGAGATAAAGTTGCAAGTTTGAGGGTACAGCTAGTAGTAGCTCATGCAGATGTATTTAAAAGGTTACAAGGACTACCTGGGCCGGTGACAGTACTTTTAGGGTTAAAGGAGGTATGACATGGATTTTAAAATTTTTCGGGTTGTTGCTCTAAATGAAAGCACGGGTGTCGAGAACCCTAAAAAGAGTGTCGTGGTGCCTGGGGATGCATTGCATATATTTTTAATACCGCTTCTTTCAACCAGCAGTTTCGGTTTCGGTTTCGAGAGGGCGGCTTCATAGTGACGTGTCAAGTCTGCCCGTGACGTCATTGGCAGACTGCAACCTATGAAATATGCACCTGCTATCCTTTGCTGTCAGTCGAACGTGGTTCATGATGAGTGAACTGTCGTCCAGTGCCTCCGACAGCGATTTCTGTGATTTAGGTGTATGCAGAACCCAGACTTCGCAAACCGAGTGAGCTGACTTGAAACGTCATAGGGCTCTCCATGCGGTGAAGCTGCCTTGCAGATGCTGGGAGATGAAAACTTTAAAATCAAACTTAAATATTTATACGTGTTTCCCGGATGCGGTGTGGGGGAGAGCGTTAACACTACATGCCAAGGAAACCAAAAACGTCCGTTTTGCTGCACTTCAAAATCGTGTCAGTACTCCTTTAAGTTCTGCATAAATTGTTCCCCTCATTGATCTGTTCTGCTCTTGTAAATCTTTGCCTCATTCAGGAATATGCAGAATGTGCACAACTGCGTACATTGATAGTGTCTGATAGAAATAATGACACTTAACATCTGTTGCATACATATTGAGGCATTCTGATTAGGTGTCTGTTTAAAATCTGATCAAAATGAGCAAAACATTCTAGCAAAAGTAGCTGGAAAACGAACGTCTGGGCGCTTGATCATGGCATAATGATACATATTGTAATGTTGCACGTTAACCTTTCTCTCGCAACGCTTTACACCAGGTAAAATCTGTCGTTGCAAAGTTGGCGTGCTTAATTATACTGCACATAACAGCTGAGCCTCCCTAGTTGCTGTTTTTTTATAGAGCTCAGGCAAGAGTCTAAACTTGTGGTTTCAACAAAACTCGCTCAAGGAATGAGAAGCTGTTCTACAGAATGCTTGCCCAAGATGCATGAAACAATATTTTATGGACATAATTAACTGCCATTTAAAGAATTTATAGATGGAAGGTGATACAATTGCTGCAAAACTGTCGTTATAGCCCTATTCGTGTTGATTCAAAGCCATTTCAGCTGCTCACTTCCGACACTCACATCTTATGCACATTGAAGGTATGCCACAGAGAAAAATAATTTCAGCTGAATTAGTAAAATACTTTTCTGCAATACAAATATTACACTCCCACCATGGTAGTGAACTGGACGTGAAGCCAGAAGGCATGATATGCATAAACAGCGCTTCCCCTCTATGCTAAAAATTAAATTGATTATCTGGAAATATCTGTGCAATGAAAAGTGTATGCTGACACAATATAAGAGTGTTCCTCATTCAATAATTGCGTTAACAGTGCTCAGTGGCCTTTCCTAGTGTGTGTTTCAGTGCTTAACTGATCAGCTCAGTGCTTCATTGATTAAAAACATGAAAACAACACAAAGAGTGCTCTGTGTGCCATTTGCATGGTCCCTGTCTCTTTATGCTTACCGGTTTCAATATGTCACTGTACAACTAGTTCGAGCCCAGCCTCTTAAAAACAAGTTGTTATGAATAATAATCCTGCCAAAATTACCTCTCGAAGTAAGTTCTGCCAAGTAAGTCAGCATGCCTACCTGAGCCTTCTGTTTTTCTCGTCGGCGTATCTCGTGATGGATGGCGTCATCACCTGAACGAGACACCAACCCTGACCGGTCCTCTGAATTCAGCTGCAAGTTGCGCTCATGGATGCACCTGCACAGGAAGGAAGACAGCTATTTTACCACTTGCTTGGCTTTCGAACTGTCTCTGTGCCATGGAAACTTATGAAAACGATATGCAATTCCAGAGTTGTTTCCAAGCAATGCTAAAAGACATACTAACATGAAATTTCCAAAACGTCATCTTTTACCCGTCAAATGGTAATCGAACCGCTGTCAAACACCTGACCACATTTTACAATTTACCACAGTAAAACTGCTTAGCCAAACAGTCTCATCAATAAAAACTGCTTAGCCAACAGCAAGCCCTTGCGAAATCATGCCACCAGGGTAGAAGAAAGCGTAGCAACCCAAATTAAGCGACTTCAGAGCAGTGGCTATCCTAAAGGAATGATTACACAAATTTGTGAAAAGCAGATAGGAGAACTAAACACGACCCTAGCATAGCTAGAGTACCTATAGATAAAAGCAAGGCCTGTCGTTTTGCCATACACAGTCTTTCACATAGAATGAGGAAAATCGCTGCGCGACACGATATTAACGTAATTTTCAGCTCCGCAAGCTGAAAGGCTTGTGCAAAAAGGTCAATACAGGTCAAATGACCCAAAAGCCAATTTGCGATGTTAAGCACAGAGACAGGTTCGTAGAGTGCACGAAAGGGGTGGTGTATAGATACCGTTATCGGTGGTAGGTTGTACGTCGGACAGACGGGACGATGCCTTAATCTAAGGCTAAGAGAGCATCGGTACGTTGCCAGCAGCTAGCAGCCGCTAGTAACTTAGCGGCACATTGCAAGAAATGTTCATGTAAAGCCTTCTTCGAAAGAACAGCTGTAGTAGCCCGCTCCGAAGATAAAACGGTCCGAGAAATTTTAGAGACATTGAAAATTATGGAGAAGGCGAGGAAGCTGTGTTAGTGCCCCTTCTATCGTCCTTACGGCGGCTGAGGTAGATTTTGCGAAAATTACAAGCTAATTTTGATTCGATCTTGCTTCTTCGAATCGCGTTCCCTCCTTACCCTCCTTTTTCAACCTTTTCCTTTCTTTCGTACCCCCCCGCGCTCATTATCGCCCTGCCCCGTTTGCCTTCTTATGAGCATCTGCGCATGCTCGTTTGACACGCCCCTTTCTTGGGGTTACGTTTTTCAGACAATAAACCAGTTGGTAGTTTGCGCTCGTTGCCTTATGTCCTGTACTTTTTCGTTTGTGTCGTTTGTGTTCACTAAGCGCACCTTTGAAGACAAACAGTCTCACTTCCAACATCCAGGAGCAATCTGTTCCTGCAATTGCCATGGTCAATATCAGAGCAGCCTGAAGAAATGTGTGAACACCACTTCTCTGCACTTAATCGTACAACGAAACGCTTGATTGCGCAAGCGCCGAGTGCACCGGTGCATCTCCGAAACGCCCCCACGACCTTCAAACACAAGACACTGAAGTGTAAACATGCGACTACTTTTCAACGTGGCCTGGCAACACACACGAGCGCGATGCCCGCCCATACTCGAAAAATAACGTGTAAGAGCCGTGACCGCGTTCACTAGGCGCAACGCGTCGCACTGCGGCGGGCTGCGCGCTGAGATTTCAAAGAGTAACACCATCAGCACTACTCAAGTTCTCGAATACCGCGCGCACCGCGGGCAACGAGTCACCCAAAAGTCGGGAGAGGAGGCCACACAGGACAATGCACGGAAAGCGGCAGCACGTCGTTTCACCGCGTAAAGTGGCCATCACACCCCCTCTTCTATCCCATAAATAACTTTCCCTGAGGTCTTATTTGCGTCGTTGGCAGCCAGCATGATAAGCAAGCGGCACCTACAACAGCGGTGAGTGTACCTCTCGAAATGCGTCCGGAATAAAAGGCGGTGCTCCGTAGCGTGCATCACCGAAAGGTACAAAACGTGCGGATCTCCGAACATGGCTCGGTACAACGCGAGAACAGCTGTTCAGCAATCATGGACCGCTAGACGACGAACTACGCTCACGCTGCAAAACGTCCGCGATGCCATCAACACACAACGAACACGTCGCTCAGCGTTACTGCCTCAGTTGATTGAAAGGGGCCGTTCGATGTGTGGCGCGGCTGGCGAGGTCGAAAGCGGGAGCGCTACCAACGCTACGCTACAGAACATACGCTACAGAAGACGCGATAAAGAGGCAGGAGGCGGCGTCGGCGGCGCGAAGCGAGTGCACGTTGCCATGGGACCAGAAGAGAAAGGAAGGACTCCTCCTCGCTTCTACCTGCTTCTACCCACGAGAACTCCGAGCGGGCGGCGGAGTCGCGATGCGTGGCGCCATCGGTGAACGCAGTCGTCATCTACGCGCTACTACGAAACTGGGGCCTCCGTGACGGCAGACAGAGCCCTCCGATCTCGGATACGAAGTAGCCGAACGCAATTTCTCAAAGGGCAGGTTAGGGTGTCGTTGCGTAGGGCTAAGTTGCCGGCCACCGCGGCTCCCATTGAGTTAATATACTGAGTATATTAACTCTATGGCGGCTTCTAACGCAAAGGTGGTTTCACAGTGGTATCTTCCGATAAATTGAAACCGCCATAGGAATAGCCGCAGATTTAACCCGGCACCATTTCATCCGCTTACCAACTCATTTAAGTACAGCTTCTTTCCTCATACAAATGAAAATAGAATTTACTACCAGGTGAAATTAAGTTGTTGCCTTTAGAGGAATTCTTGCATCAATTAACCTGATTCACACCGTGTGTAATAATAGCTGCTGTTTACTTATGTACATTCATTATCCCTGCAGTTGTTGCGGTGGATTTGTGTTGAAAAATGTTTTGATGTGTTTACAACGTATAAACCCACTGGTGCCCAATTGGGCTGCAGTAAGTATTAATAGAATAAATCAATAAATACAATTAAGAATTTCCCGTTTTACACGATAAACATATCACCGAACACGGTGGTCTAGTGGTTAAGGTGCTCGACTGCTGACCCGCAGGTCGCGGGATCGAATCCCTGCTGCGGCGGCCGAATTTTCGATGGAGCGAAAATGCTTGAGGGCCGTGTACTTAGATTTAGGTGCACGTGAAAGAACCCCAGGTGGCTGAAATTCCGGAGCCGTGCACTACGGCGTCTCTCATAATCATATGGTGGTTTCGGGACGTTAAACCCCAAGTTATTATTATTATCGATAAACATACTCTTTGGTCTAGCTCGTTAGGTTGATCATAACAATGGACTTTAAACAATGACAGGGCAGGACCAACTGAGGGAAGCTATAGGGGCCCAACTATGGGGCCCACGGAGAACGCTGATTTTCGCTCACGACCAACGACGCCCGAATTTCTGCGAAACGAGCTCTTTAACGCTATCGCGTTAAAATGTCTCATTCTACGAAGTTTACTGTCACTACTATGACTACTACTACGGCGCTACAAACACTACTACTAATACAACACTACTACTGCTGAAATGTTCAGCGCAATGCTTAGTTATTAAATGCGAAGCATTTCTTAGCGAACCTTTGGCACTTTGAGCGTTTCTATCTATCTATCATCTATCTATCTATCTATATCTATCTATCTATCTATCTATCTATCTATCTATCTATCCATCCATCCACATACGTCTGGGTGCTCTCATGACCGCCTCCTTAACTTGGTGTAGACCAAAATTTGCACGAGAGGGTGAGAGTGTTTGACGAATATGACTGTCGGGTCATAACATGAATAAAGTGAAAATCCTGTCGCGTACGTCGTCAAACCCTTTCCTCGAGACACGTGTGGCTCATACTCGTTCACCACGGGGCCGGTGTACGGGTATGCGCCACAGGTGATTGACAGTTTATATCTACCGAGGAACGGCGAGAACAGATATTCGAAAACTTTAATGCGAGAACGTTACGAAAAACCGAGATCGGCAGCGTTGACCTGACAAATGGAAAGATAAAGATTAGGAGACAGCAGGAATCAAACCCTAGCATCCTGCGTGGCAATCAGGTATTCTACCGCAGAGCCACGCCAGGGCTATAAACTGGTTTGGAAAAACGGTCTATGCAGGCGTAATGTCGGTGCAACGTCAACTGTAGTTGTGGTGCTGGCCATCTAATTTACAAACACGATACAGGTGTCATATCAACTTAACGTCTGTCGTTCCAGTTTTCTCCGCTTTTAAAGCAGTCTAATAAACATTACATTGGTATTCCTATGAGTCCGCAAGCTATATTGAAGCATTGCTCAACTCGGAGGAATACATTAACGAAAGTTACGTATGTGTCCGCATGATTGCACCATAATTGCACTTAGTTTCGATAATACTGACGTATGTATCTCTAGCGTGAGGGCTGACGTTACGTGGCACTATAAGTTAACCTTTAAACGCCACTGTTGTCGACGTGCCTGGTAAGCCCACGATGTGACACAATTACAAAAAACACGTCGATTCACCTGGTAACGCTTGGCTCAAAGCCATAAAATATAGCACAGAGGTACTCGCCGACTGCTTCGCATGAAACCGATTCCCACAACGGTGGGATCTGCCAAATTTTTATTTACTTCATGCCATGGGATCAGTCAACTTACTAATTTTGCTTGAACCGTCTTACGGGTCCCGCTTTATGACGGATCCGGTCAAGTCGCGCCCATTAGGCTTAGAAAAGAAGAAGAAAGCGGAAAACACACCTCGTGCTAACGTGACACTTCTTATTTTTCTATATCCCTAGACGACCGATGAATTCCTTTTCCTTCGCCTAAATTTCCGGTTTCATGGTCAATCCCCCGTAGGGTGAGCCAAAATTAAAGGACCAAGCAAGCATCGGGGAACAGCAATAAGAAGAAACTGAAGAGGGTGACAGTCGCTGCTGCCATAGCTGCCTGTAACGCCGTGCTGAGCCAATCCTGCCATCCCGTTTTCAGATGCTGGGTAAGATCTCGACAAGAGGCGTGAAACGTCACATGTATGATTTGTACAGAGAAACTATGACACCGTTCAGTGAACTCACTATCGGAACGAGCGCAACTTACACCGGGGGCCATGCCGCTGCGGTGTGGAATTACATCGCGAACGACGAAGTGACGTCACTGGTTAGCGACCGCAGTGCTGCTTTCAACTTATTGCTTCTGACTGCACAGAATGCGCGTTCCAATCAAAAACAACTTCTTGGCCTATAGTTGGCACTTGCTATGGGACATAATTGAAGCCCGTGTCATCGTCCTTGTGTTTTCTTTCGTATCGGCTTTGTGCGCGTCTTCATTGTGCTTATCGCGTTGCTTGTAACACACACAGGCACAGATAGAGAGATATGACGCGTTGGTAGTCTTTTTAAAGTAGGATATATACATATGAAAGGTGCATATTGCGCCACTGTGCCTTTACAGACTCAACGAAAGGACAACGTGGGAACAGAAAAGTAGTGATCCGGATGGACCGGAAGCAGCAGCAGCATGAAGTTACCACAACGAACAGCGAGCACTCGGTGACGCCCGGAAAAAGTTTTGTTGTCGGACTGGGCGTCACCACGGTCGTTTCGCTCAACTGTTTCTTATTGCGTGATGGTGGCCCGTAAGGCGTTCCTGCTGCCTTCCTTCGCCGTTGCAAGAGGCCAGCAAAGACGACCGGCCGCACCAGCGTGCGGGTTCTACTGGTTCTGGCAATGAGGCTAGAACGCCCAGCCATGTTCACGCTGCGGCTGAGCATCACACGTCTACGGCCTCGGGTGGCAGGGGGCCGCGCGAGGCCGCGGCGGCGGCCAACCCTCTGTTCAACCGCCAGCCGTCTGCGAGCGCCGGGACGCCTACCTAGGCGACACGCTGGAGCGCGAGAAGGACCCATGCGACGACTTCTACGGATACGTCTGTTCCCGGCAACGTGGCCGCATCGAGGCTCCCCTCCCTGTACAGGTCAGGATTCACAGAGGTCGCTTCTGCATGTTTGACTCACGGATGGCAGAGCGACATCCCCGTAGAGCGTTGGTCCCACATCGCACTCTGGACGTGTGAGAATTCTTTAAAAACGTGTAGGGTTTCCAGGGGCGTAGCCACAATTTTTTTCGGGGGGCTTCAACCAACCTTTATGTATAATCGTGCTTGTGTATGTGCTCGGTATGCAAAATTGAAAAGTTTTATTGTTCTTTTTCTTTTTGGGGGGGGGGAGGGGGGGATAGGGGGTATTCAATTATGCTTTTGAATGAATAATCGGGTAATGAGGCCTTGCCTGAACTTAAAGGCGATAACTATACGGATCGCCTATACCGTATAAATTATTAGATGCGTTTTCAGAACATGCCAACTTCAGGGCATAACTGTCGGTACTTTGTGGTAAACAACACTAAGTGTGCTGGAAACTGTTTGCTAAACGCTGCTGAATTTCAGTGCGCACTGAAGCGCTGAAATTAAAAAAAAAGATCCGTAGCACACCAAAATACGATAGTTTGATGTATTCAAGTGTTAGACGTTGAACCGAGCATTAAGATTACACGGTGCAATAACATGCGTGCACGTGCAGTCGCAGG